>NC_081421.1:10660899-10775899 GCF_949786415.1 Peromyscus eremicus
CATGGAGTCACACTAAGTTTTCAGTTTTACATGTTTTAATTCTCCAACTTTTCCTATTTCAGCATCTTATTATCTTCTCTCCATCTCTGGATGTTCCACATAAATTACTAAATTTATTGAGGCCAAAGACAAAAAAAACAGGGGGACCATACAATGAGATATCAATCTAGACCCCAAAATTATGTATCATGCTGTGAAACCAGGTAAATAAAGTAAAATTGCAAGTTAATAAGTGAAGAGGTCAATCTGAAAGGGTGCACACTACACAATTCTAAATACATGACTCATGAATAAATCTCTAAATCCTGGACAATTCAGTGATAAAACTAAGACTTAATTAACATAACTCCATAGAAACATACATTAGAATCTAGTAAATCCCAATAAATGTAAGAGTTCTGAGAGTGGGCATTTATAATATACTCTTTTTAACTCTAGGAAATACTTTATGCTTGGTAATACTAGGGAGGTTTCATAAATTCTCTGTAGACCTTTTATTAATCAAAAATCAGTTCATTTCATAAAAAGAACTGATATCATAAAAATTACATAATTCATCTTTTAGCTCATATATATCTTTCTAAATATTTTATGGAATGAATAACTTTAAAGAAACATAAATGTACTTTAAAACTATCTTTTACAGGTATGAGCACTTATCTGTTTATGATTTATTTATTTTTAATTATGTGTGTTATTAAAACTTTATTTCAACAACAAATAAAATGAGATCACAACTACTCAAGGTTTTCTCCTGTGTGTTCAGATTAAAATCAGCATTTCTTTCCAGCTTTCTTATTCTCTCCATGTACTTAATTTTACTTAATACAAAGCTACATTATAAATATTTTACTTATCAGTTATGATCTTTGCAACTTTCATAAGACTTTATCACACCCACATGAATATTTGTCATGTTCCTAAATTGAAACTTGTTGTTTCATGGTGAAAACCGTGTCCGTCTTCAGCAGGTTCTTCCTGCCCCACCTCCATGCCTCTTTCCCCATGGCTTTCTTTAACAGAAATATTAAACAATAAATTCTCCTACCACACCTGTTTAGATTTTTTTCTTATCATTTTTAGAACTTAAAAAGCATCAATTATTTAATGATGAATCAGAATCCTAAACCGCTTGAATCTTCTCCATTATTTCAAATGCACTGAAGTTACAGCATGTATCAGCTTCAATCCAATTTCAAATTATTTCTTTGGTAGACACCATTAATACTAATATTGAACAGTGTGCAAGAACTTTCAGAGTAAAATTGCCTTTAAAATGTGATAGAGACTTAGCACTCAATTAAAGTGAAAGAATTGGGGAAATACTCTGATGTACTCTCAGTACATAAAGCACTGTGATTAAAAAAAAAAAAAGTGCGTCTCCAGGAATTATGTTGGACAGTCTATTTCATTTGGTCTGCAGTATGTGAAGTAATGTAGTAAAATGGATTTCTCACTAAGATAATCTTTCTGATGACAGAAAAAAAAGCCAAGCTTTTCAAAGTTCCACCTTAGTTGAAGAGGATTACAAATGAAAATCAGCAGTGTTACCATCAATGCTGCCCAAGAATTCAATATTTTGTTTGTGGTTATAGGAGTTCGATGCCAGCCTGGGCTACCAAGTGAGTCCCAGGAAAGGCGCAAAGCTACACAGAGAAACCCTGCCTCGAAAAACCAAAAAAAAAAAAAAAAAAAAACAACTCTGTTAAATGCTACTTCAATTATTTATATAGTTATGATCATGTTTTGATTAAATAAATTTAAATTTAACGTGTTGGTTATCTTGTTAGTTGCTTATGTAAACTTAGTAAAGTTTAAATTTTATCTCCAAATTATGTCAAAAATTAAAATTAGACAAATATCTTATCCACAATAACAAGGCAGTATTGAAAATACATTCAATACACCTAGATTCTGATAAACTGTACACATATACCATAGAAATGCACATAAATTCACTAATATATCTGTGCCTGCACACATATATGTTCATAAATGTGCATGTATGGCTACCTGCTGATTATCTCTTCATTAACTGTATTCTCTGAGTTATTTTATGTTTTTGAATAGCTAATTTTCATTCCTAGACACACCTAATAGTCAATTTTTTTCTTCTGATGAATTTTGAAAATATAAATAAAAATATATTTTGCATAAACCAGTCTACTTTTTCATAGATTTTGGAAGATGTTAGAAGAATTTTAAAACGTACTATTGGATCTTTGACTTTGCATGTCTTCAAAAGCTTGACATAATCATATATTTTTGCTTTGTTGTAAAATTAAGAATATTTCTCCACTTTATCTAATAGCATTTCTAATAGTTTTCTCACTTGTTATGCCTTTAATTACCATGATGACATCATTGATTTATGTTTCCTTTTTGTAATGATTTAAACCTTTAACATCTTTAGTTTCTTAACTATATTTTACCTCCTCCATCTTTAGTTTTTGTGTATAAAAATAGTAAATGGACAACTTTTCTGTCTCATTTTAGGCAATATATGAATAAAACAGCTGTACACTCCAGGTTAAAAGAGATCATCATTGAAAAATGTCATCACAAGGGGCAGAGAGATTTCTAAGTGTTAAGGTGTGCTTACTACTCTCAGGGGACATCAGTTGTGTCCTCAGCACCCACATGGCAGCTTACAACCTTTGAAACTTCAATTCTGGAAAATCTGATGCCATCTTCTGATCTGCACTGGCACTGTAGGCATTTGATGCACATACATACATGCAGATAAAATGGAAATACACATGCAATAAGATATTAATAAATCATCAAAATTAAAAATACAATCCCAATTAGCAAAAGGATATTTGGAGAATTTCCCAACATCCAGAAAGAAGCAGACACTTAGTAGCACAAATGTACTGGGAGAGTCTTAATGTGATGTCAAACCTAAAAGGAGATAGAGCTGGGAAGATAAAAATGTCATTCAAGAGCCTTAAACACTATGTGTTTCCTTCAAGATGGGATTACTTGGGGACAGCAGCAGAAGGGACAGTTGGCTCAGTTCAGGAATGAATGTCTCTAGGGAAATTAACCCCAAGTTTAAGATAAATGAGCTTCATTATAAATTCAAAGGAAACTTTCCTATGGAATGTAATTATACCATATATATATATATATATATATATGTATATATATGTATGTATACATGAGTAGGCTAAAGTTTAAAAAGGAAAGGGAAAAATGAGTGCCTCATTGGAAAAAATGGCTGTCTTTCATTTCAAATAGATGATAAACAGTGCTCCAGGTTTCAGTAGAATTCCAATTCAGTCTTTGCAATGAAAAGACAGGTCAAATGCCTCTACCCTAACATAGCTAATCTCAAAAGGAAAAATATAAAAAATAACCATAATATGTCTGAGAACTAATAATTCTTAACCTGTGACGAGATTCCCTGGTAACTTCAATTTATTTTGTATATAATATATGTCATATTTGATCTCATTCATCATAGAATTGAGTGGAAGCCTCTTTTTTACTGTATACACAACTACACAGCCCTTATGTTGTAACTTATACATCTAGAGTTAATTCTACAGGTCCAAGTAAAATTTCTATTGCCTTACAATTTTATTGTGAGGTTAAAGATTTCACATTATAGAAATAACATAACTAGGCAAAAATTGAAAGGATGTCTTGAGTGTGTTGTATATCATAAATCATACACAGAGAATCTGTGCAGTTAAATAATGATGGTAAGTTAAATGACAGCTTGACATATTATAGACAGTATTAAAAAAGGGTTGCAGAGTACCAGTATATCAGAGAAAATAACAAGAGTATTAGAGAACATAGTTCAAAATCCATTGTGCTACATTGTTATGAAAATTTAGACAAGTCACTATATATTAAGTTCTTGATCCTCCCATTGCATGTGAAAACTATTTTAATGGAGTTACAGTAAATAATTAGGTTTTCTATTTTCTGTAATGCAATAGATGACCCATGATTAATAAAGGGGAAGTTACTTATACAAGTGGTAAAGACCTGAAGATCTGTATATTTCACAAGAATATAAAAATAATAAATCAAAAGAGGTAGGAGTTTGCAAAGGAACAAATGTAATAATATAATGCTGCATAAACAAAAAGCAGAATAGTAAAGATTAGGAAGTTATCAATGGGGGTGTATGATTGGTAGTTAGTTGTCAGCTAGCAGTAGAAAGCTTTAGGAGAGTTTTCCATAATTTTATGTTGCTAAGGGGAAAAGATGCTACTTCAGTCTCTAGGAAGTACTAGGTAGTTATGAACCACAGAAAAACAACAACAATAACAACAAAAAACTCTCTGCACTTCCACTCATTTTAGAAAATAGTTCTGTAGTTTTTACAAAACTTTCCTTATTCCTAATAATAAACAATCCTTCCTCCTTTGAATGCCCCCAAATATTCACTTGCCCCTGTGTAGCCAAACAAAGACAGTAAGATATATCAGAACAACACTTCCAAACTATCATGGCAACAGAATGCTTAACAATCACGAATGTTTGTGTATTCTGTTTTCAGTGTATGAAATGTGGAAATGTACTCACCCACTAGCTCCTCAAGCCACTGATGGGAATACGTGATGACTGATGACACACTAGGGAATATATATATATATATATATATATATATATATATATATATATATATATGTGTGTGTGTGTGTGTGTGTGTGTGTGTGTGTGTATGTGTGTGTGTGTGTGTGTGTGTGTGTGTGTGTGTGTGTGTAAAGAATTTGATAGTGTATTCATTTCCCCATATGAGGTACCTCCTCTTTACAGGTTCAACAAACAATAGAGAATTCACATGGAGAAAGAAGTGACTCTGGAAAGATGTAGATTACACACCCATACACAACCCTTGCAGCCTTCCTTGCAAGGGAACACCAGAGAAAGTCCAGTGCATCTGGGACTTTTAGCACACAGCTATAAAATTCTTTTTATCAAAAATTCACATTTTTGATCACATCACACGACAGAGGCCAGAATATAATATTGCTATTTAAAAAAAAAATGAGTCTGTGTTTAAGATCAGAAATCTAACACAATTTGGTTATTAGAGGAATCTGGTTTTAACTGGAGAGTTAAAGAGCAAGATATTCATGGGCTGAGTCAGCAGTGGAATGGGTAAAAAAGAAAAGAAAGTATTCAAATGGGGAAATTTGGTAAAACTTGAAAACTTGAATATGCATTTTAGAGTGATTTATCTCTAAGGGTTAAATATAGAAAATGGCATAATGATGCACTGTAACTTATTTTTAACCTACAGATTAAAAGGAAATCAAAGATTAATCATTAAGTCTCAGTCCAGAGTAACATTAAGAGAGTGTTCCCAAACACACGCAAGTGAGAACAGTTATGTCTCACTTGCAAATAAAATAAGTTCTAGAGCAAGATAGCATGCTTAACACTCATTCTCAGCAGAGTAAAACTTTACACAAATTCCAACTCAGTTTCTGTCCAGAATTCTGAACACACTAATACATGCAAATACCAGTAGGTCAGGTCAATACTTTATATTAAAATCACATCATTTAGAATAAGAAAATATTCATTAAATACATGCATAAATATTCATACTTTTATTTCTATTCCTAAATGAAAGAAGAGCCAAAACTTCTGTTGTCTTACTTACAGAAGTGCTCTTAATTAAAAACTTAAGGTATTTTAAAAGATTACCTTTTCTTCTACCTCTAAATCAAATGCCTCATCAAACTACTAATATCTATTTCAGTTTTCTTCACAATTTTGAAAATTTAACTATAATCTTATATTTAAAAACTCTGAAGGATGCAGAATATGAAATTATAAAGAATTCTGAACAAATACTAAGACTTTCCAATTAATTTCTAAGCAATGCAATAGCGCATATGAGACAAAGAAGTTTCTAATCATATATCTATGCTACAAATAAAGAATTGATTAAGAAAAATTCCACATATAAGCATTATGTTTGGAAGTTTGCTAAAAGAAAGAAAGGCTATTTTTGCGAGCCTAATCCCCACATCTGCTGGGCTGAATTGATTATTCTCCTACAAACACCCTTCACTAGTTGTTGTCACATCCCCAAAGCAGCTCCATTTAGAAATGATGCTGTTTCATATGCACTGATGCAATAATTTATAATTATGATCACTGATGTCTCTAAATGTGGCCTGTTGACATTGAAATGATGTCTCATGAGATACACTTTTATGGCTAAATTCTGGCTGAAGCCAACATCTACGAAGATTACTTCCTTCTTAGGAATTATAAATCTTTCTCTAATTATTTTCTTCTCCCCTTAGGTCTTTATATTTCTTCTCCTTGACTATATTTCATTCATATAAACCTACAAATCTGATAACATCATTACAATACTTAAAATCTTCCTCTAACTTCAGGGTGAAATTCAAAACTCATTAACACATAAAGGTTATATGTGGCATGGTAGAAAGATGGGGTTTTGGGAAAGCAGCAAGAATTAATAATAAATCGAGGTCTGTCACTTCAACAGATTTAGTTTAATTGTTAAGATAGACATATTCTGGGTTGACATGTGGATTGAGCATGAGAGTGTGTGTATAGGATGTAATGACTACAAAGATACATGCCAGTGCATTCATCTCATCCTTTGAAGTCTTCTCTCCTTTTCTCTCATGCAGAGTTTTGTCCTTTCTGACCCTGTATCTGTTTGCAAAGTAGAATGGAAGGAAGGTAAAGAGAGAAGAGAGTAGAGGTGAGAGAAAAACATCAGGTATTCATTTATGATTGTTCTGTTAATCTGAATAATAGATGTATTCAAGGAATATAATTAAGACAAAAAAAAAAAAGCCAGAGCTGACTAGCTGCCCACCTCGCTTCAGCTTCTTTGAAAAGCCTTGTCTCAGATGAGTAAGGTAAGCAGAGCCAGGCGGATCTCTGTGAGTTCGAGGCCAGCCTGGGCTACCAAGTGAGTTCCAGGAAAAGCGCAACGCTACACAGAGAAACCCTGTCTCGAAAAAAAAAAAAAAAAAAAAAAAAAAAAGCAGAAGAAGACACATTATGTCTTCCTCTGTCCACTATGCTCAGAGTTGTTAACATCTGGCATACACAACACATACACACACACAGAGAGACAGAGAGAGAGACAGAGACAGAGAGACAGATAGGCAGAGAGACAGACAGAGATGGAGACAGAGACAGACAGATAGAGAAAGAAAGAGAGGGAGAAGACATAAACACATACACAGAGACACATGTAGAGAGAGAGAGAGAGCAAAGGAAGGTAACTAAAAAGAGAGAGGTTTATTTAAAAGAGTTAAAGAAATAAAAGCAAATGTTACATATTGAAAGAGCATTTTTCCATCATGAAAAGTTTAATTAGTTATTAGTGCATATGTGAAAGATGGGAATTCAAAGATGAGTTTTATGTGTTTGTTTTCAACATAAGAGAAACTGACAAGCCTTTACAACCTAACAAGGATGGTGTGATAACAGCAAAAACTGAAAGCTACATACCCAGTGAGATTCTGTTGGAGAAAACTAACTTTTCATTTCTGAGTGGTTATTAACTGGAGATAGCTTCAGAGTTTGGGATGTGGGTTGTGTCCTCTCTCTCTCAGCCCTGGTTCTCCATTGGATCCAAATCTGTGCAGGCCCTATGCATACTGCCACTAGTCTCTGTGAGTTCATATGAGCCTTTGCTCATGCTGAATTAGAAGGCCTGTTTCCTTAGTGTTGTTTAACCTGTCTGGTTCTTAAACCCTGCCCCCTCATCTACAGGATTCTCTGAGCCACGAGGGGAGGGAATTTATGGAAACATCCCATTTATAACCAAGTGTTGCAAGGTCTCTCACTCTCTTCATAATGTCTGACTGTGGGTCTCTGTATTTGTTCCCATATGGTGAAAGACAAAGCTTCTCTGGTGATGTTTGAGCAAAACACTGGTCTATAAGTGTAGCAGAATAGAAGTCATTAGAAGTCATTTTTATTGTTATATTCCTTTAACAGAACAGTAGAAGTACTTGGTTTTCGCCAAGGTCCTTGATCTATTTAGTTTCAGGTCTTGGCCACCTGAGCATTGTTTATCCAGAGTTTGTTCTCATGGACGGGGTCTTAAATCAAATCAGATCTTGGTTGGTTAGTTCCACAAGCATTGTACCACTGTACATTCATGGAGGTCACTGTGTACATTAAAAAAGTGTGTAGCTGGGTTGGTGTTTACCTTTCTACTTTGTTATCTTGCAGAGTACCTTCTAGTGTGCTGAACACTGGTCAGTAAGTGTGAAGGCTCTAGGTAGGTACCAGCTCAGACTTCTCCATATTCAATGCCTTGTGTAGGTATTGTCTTCTGTAATAGGGACTTACAATCAATTTGGAATAGCTTGAGTTGTTTGAGTTTCCCTTGAGGCTCCCTTAGTCAAATAAAGTGCATGGGGTGATAGCAAACAATTCTACATCACTGGTCTTAAATAAGTGTGGAAGAAGGAACTGTGTCCAGTTTACAAGAGAGGAGAAGATTCATGCCTTCCAGAAGGCAGTGAGATGAAGACTGTACTGTGGGTATTTTTGAAACTGTTTTCAGATTACAGAAGAAAATATTTTGAATATGACAACAGTATGCAGAAAGTTCTTGACATTGTTCAAGGTCACTGATTTCTGATTTTCCTCATGTTTATAACATCTATCTTTGTCCTCACATTCTACATCAGGCAATTCTGAAGGCAGAAAACAAAGTTAATTTCTAGGAATTTTTTCTTATAACTATATAACTATATAACTATAACTATATATATATATTATAGTTAGCTAGAAATGATTCACATGTATATATACATCAATAATTTCTATCTGGCATTATCTTTGATTTCATTTGCTTTTTGTTAATATAAATTATTATCAAGCTGAGCTTTTGCTATCTTAGTCTTACAATAATTATTTGGATGCAATGAATATGGCTTTGCTGTCTTATGTGGTCTATAATGGTTTTTCTCATTCAATCTGGTCTTATGTTATCCTAAATGTTATCCTAAATAATCTTAACATTTACCTGGCACATAAGGCATAAACATCCTAGAACCTAAAGTATATTTTTAAAGCGTCTTAATACTACTAGTAGAAATGTTCTGCTATGAAGTGCCACATCATTTCATTGCATTTCAGATGCATAGTGCTCAATTGTCTTATCCCTTTTAGAAATAAGGTTAACATCTCTTTACCAAAACATATTTAAAACTATTATGATTTGAATATAAAGTACACCCAAAATGCCTCCAGTGGTGAGGAAGGTATGGTCCTAGGTAGTAAAAATAACTTTTTAGTTTTATAGAATGCTTACATTATACACAGGTGGAGGAAGTGGGACACTAAAGATATCCTTTTGAAGACAATATATGGTCTCTGGTCCTTTATCATCTCCATGATTCATGTCCAGTACTAGGTAAACCATCGTGTCTACAAGCTCCTGCCTCATGCTTCTCATATCTCTGCTAAGGTCCCTGATACCTCAACACACATCCTGTCCTCACTCCACTATCTCCTCTCCAACAGTCACAATAAACTCCTCCTCTCTATAGATACCTTTGTCAGCTAGTTTGTAAAAGAAAAATAGCTCACAAACCAACTTAGGCCCCGTATTTAACTCATTATTAAGACTTCAACACCTCTATAAGACGATTTTGTATTTTAGTTCCACTGAATTCAGAAGTACCTGTATTCACACTGAATACAAAACATTTTTCCTCCACCTTCCTTTCCTTCCTGCCTTCTTTCCTTCTCTCCCTCCCACCCTCTTCCATGTTCCTCCTCCCCTCCTTTCTCTTCTCCAATGCATTTGACTCTCAACTCTCTAAATTCGAGCTCTAATCAGGGTGCTTTTCTTAAACATTTCAGCTGATGATTTAAAAAAAGAAACCACAAGAAAACATGTTTCATTAAAATGAAAACAAAGTGATTAATAACATAAAAACTACAACTCATTTCTTTTGGTTTGCTTGGTTCCACTCCTTGTTAGCAGTTATCCTCAGCAGATATCCCACAACTCTGACATTACTAACATCTCGGGATCTCCAAAGCAATGTAGGCTTCAACCTCACAGCTTCATGCAATGTCCTCTCTCCTAAGCCTCCATTCACAGACAGCCATGACACATGCCTAACCTTATGGGCTTTTTTTCATACTCCATTCTTCTATCATTAACTCTACAGGAAGAACCACATGGTTGAAGCTGCCAAGTTCTGCTGCTTGGTGGGGCTGGAACATGGCCCACTCATTTAAGTCCTTCTTCACCAGCTTTCTGTTTCCACTGTCTGAGCTTGGCTCTCCTGAAACTGGATCTCTAGACTAAGACTAAGCTGTCCTCAGACTCAGAGATCTGCCAGCCTCTGTCTCCTCAGTGCTGGGATTAAAGGTGTGCCCCATCACACCCATCTCGAAACATTTCTTTAGTTCCTTTCACAAGTTGGAAATTTAGCTGGGTGAGATCTTGTCCTAAGGTTACCACTCCCTTTATTCCATTTCTTAATCCATTTATCTCCTTGAACATATAATTTTGCTTTCTTCTGCTTCCTGGTGTCTTTTTTCCCCTCAAAATTTGTATTTTGTAATTTGCAATGCTTAGCTTGCTCCTTTTCATTATAAATCTTCACTAGAGTTACCACTAAAAAACACATGACAGTCTACATAAGGCTGTTTACAGATTTCTTCTGTTGACAGAATTAATCTAAAACTCTTCACTTTAGCCTCAGGCATTGTTTTTGGATAAGGGCAAAAGGCAGCCATTTTCTTCACCAAAATATCACAAGAATGGTCTCTAGAAAAAATACAATTATGTTTTAAACCTCTTGAATGAGCCCCCTCATAGTTCATCAAATTACATTCAGCAGCACTGTTTTCCATGTTCCTACTAGTATGTCCCATTAAGCAGTGCTTAAAGCCTTCTACTGCTTTTATAACACAAAGTACCAAAGTCCAAATTCCTCCAAACAAAACATGGTCTGGACTATCACAGCAATACCCCACTCCCTAGTACCACCTTCTGTCTTAGGGTTTTCATTGCTGTGAAAAGAGACTATGACCATAGCAACTCTTATAAAATAAAAAACAAAACATTTAATTGAGGGAGCTCATTTACAGTTTCAGAGGTTCAGTCCATTGTCATCCTGATGGGGAGCATGGAGGTGTGAAGGCAGATGTGCTGCTGGAGCTGAAAATGCTGTTATCTTGACCAGAAGGCAGTATGAAGTTCAGGGAAAGTTGCCTGGAGGAAAGCTTGAGCAAAAGAAACCTCAAAACCTGCCCCTACACTGAACACTTTCTCTAACAAGGCCACACATCATAATAGTTCCTCTCCCATTGGGGGCCATTTCTTTCAAACCACCACAGTATCATAAGAAGCTTAGCTTTCAAGTTAGCACTGAATATTGAAGACTTTTGAGGGACAATGTTGTCAGGCCATTCCTATTATATATGGGACTATAGAGAAAAAATTATTTGACATATATACATATACATATATAAACACATGCATACATTCATGCATATGTACATGTGGCATGTTGCTAAGAGGCACAGAGGAAATATTGAAGACTACAGACAGCTCTTCAACTTTAAGAGTATAGTCTCTGATAGCAAGAAGCATGAGGGGTTAATCACAGAGGAAAAACTAAGGAAACAATGCAGTCACAGTGTCTTCCAAGCTCACAAACTCAATAGGTCTTCAGGAGCCTTGTCACTTTGGCTATTACTTCATTTCCATTTCTTTTGTTTGTTTTGTTCTTTTTTTTTTTTTTTTGGTGGCTTTCTTTTTCCTTATGAAATCATTTAATCACTTGATAAGGAAAAGGATGGTAATTATTTTCCCTAAGAGAACTCATATTTTACATTTTTTTGGCACTCACGCCAATGTATAATCATCTGGGTAATTTAACTTCTAAAAAGTTGCAAGTTATTTGTCTGTAAATGAATAAAAATTCACTGCATTCTTTGCATCGTTAGGAATTTTAATGCATATTTATTATTACAATCTGTAGTCCCTCATGCATTATTTAACTTCATTAGAGATAATGGGCAAATTGATACACAGGACACTGTCTTATATTCTACTCTGTCTGTATCCCAGCATAGCGGAAATATAATCAGTTTATAATCAGATAAGTATTATGGAATACATTGTCCTTTGTTTAAGATTTAGAGGTCCCTTCTAGCTTCCTCTCTGCACTGAGATGCAGAAAGGCGTTATATAATGCTTTGTAAAAGAACTATCCAAATAGTAGTATACAAAAATGTAACAGTTTTACATTAAAAATATTAAAATACGTACACATTTTGAATTTTTCCCTTAGTTACTATATATAATATAATTAATATTTACAACTATTTGCAAACCTTCAAACAATTTACAATTTCCTTTTATTGACCACTTTCTACTTCAGAGAATATTGTATTAGTTTTGAAATATTCATAATAATGTGAATTATAATAATGACTTTACACAAAAATAACAATAGTGATAAAAATCAAAGTTAAAGAAATACAAACATTAAGTGGAATCTAGACTACTAGAGTCTTCAAAAAGGATATAGTCGAAAGAAAGAAAAAGACTGTATCAGATAAGTATTTTTGAGACAGATCTCATGTGTCACAGGCTATCATCAAACTTTTTTCATGTCTTCAGGGCAATGGTTACAAATGTAAGCCATTAAACCATAACTAGTTAATATAGTATAAGCATGTAACTCAATACCTTTCATGGGCTAAGCATGCACTCTGCCAATTGATCCACATACCTAGTTGTAGAGAGCCCTGCACGGCCGTACCTCAAAGATGGTGCCGGCATCCGGCTTCCGCCTTCCCGATGGCGGGTGTTCTCTGGGATAAACAACTCCTTATTTGGCTTGGGCCTAGAATCTGGCTTGCTTGTGTATGCCTGACCCTATTGGCATTGTCCACGTGGCACTACGGGGTTGGTTGCCCAGTGGCTATAAAGGGTGTGGGCTGGCTTTCCCCGGGATCAGAAGATTGTTCAAGGTTCCTGAATAAAGGGCAGAAAGAAGAGCTCGGTGTTGTATCTTCCTTGCTGGTCGAGGTGGTCGCAACACCTAGTCACAGAATAGACATTTTAGTTTTAATAGCCACTATATACATAATTATATTAAGCTTTTTAAAAATGATAACAGAGGTTAAGGTACATAGCTCAGTGGGAACAGTGTTTGCACAAACTTTGGGGGCTAATTCTAACACTGTATATAAAGAGTAAAAAATGCTAAATGAATACGTGATTATGTTTTTATTTATTATCTGGAATATAGATTCAAGACAATTGAGAAAAATTTTTATAAAATAATTATTCAAAATAGTTCCTAGAAAATCTTGGAAAGTATCTGTGTGACCTATTAGAAGATCCTTGTGTATCTTTCTATATGTCTTTATTCCAGTAATATGAAGTTTTTCAATATAAGCCATGAAGAAAAACTTAGATATCTGGTTATATCATCCCCAATGGATACATGTCCACTACCACCCCTGCATCTATAGCTCAAAGAACACTCAAGAAGAAGAGAAGGGAAGATTGTAAGTCAGAATACTGTGGAACAGTCAGTTCTACAAATGGCTGCATGAACAAGATAGGAATAGCAATATAAAGGACATGTAGTTTTGTAAGGCTCAATCTCAAGAAAAAGAACTACAGCCAATTAGTGAATTCTGGAGGAAGGGGAACTAGGCTTTCCCAAGCATAAGACATTTCAATTATTGTCCAATCAGTGTGATCAATATTGAAAACATATACACAAACAACAAAATTAGACTCAGGAGATTATTAAATACATTTGTGCTCATACATTCACACATGTAACTATGTGTCTAACAATGATAAAGAAAAAGTGGCTATCAACTTGAGAGTGTGGGGGTCATGAAAGGAGTTGGAGGGTAGAAAAGGAGAAAAGAAAGTAAGGTAATTCTATTCCAATTAAAAAAATTTTAAAATGATCTATATCCAAATGATTTAAAATTTTAAATATAAATGCTTGAAGATAGATATCACTTTACAATGATATAAATTTGAGTAAATAGCAAATACGAAAATGTTTATTTTGCTGTTCAATGCAAATCTTGCAGGTGTTAATAATGTTGTCAATGAATGATGTTGTCATTTGAGGGTGAAGTACACTCCATAGATTCATGTGTTTGATAACTCGGTTAACAAATGATGATGGTACCCTTGAAGGTTGCAGAAAATATAGAATAGAGCCTAACTGATGGAAAATGATCACAGAGGAGACCACAGAAGGTTTGTAGGCCTGCCCATTATCTGTCCGTTTTTTGCTTTTTGAGTAGAAACACAACCATGAGGTCAGCAGTTGCCTCATATACCCTTGTTAGCATTCTTTCCCTGCCATGACATTCTGTATTCATTCAAACTCCAAGTCCAAGTAAACCTTTTCTTCCTTAAGTCACTTTTGCTTGCACACAAGAACCAGGAAGGTAACTAACATAGATACTGAATACACCAATAAAAATTCCAGCCAATGAAATCTTGAATAATAGGAATGCAAAAATAAGCCTGAAAGATATCTCGGAGGGTTAAGGTATTTGCCTCATGTTCAGTCCCAGTGGCTCACATTGTAGAAAAGAGAATTTTCTCAAGTTATCATCTGTCTTCCACTCACGGGTCATGGTATGTGCATGCCCAAAACATATACACACATGTATACATTCACAAAAAACAATTATATGAAAAAAATTAAAACAAGCAGAAATAGATAAACCACTTTAGATTATATTTGAATATTATCACCTGTATATATACAGGAATAGCAATTTTTTATCTTTAAACTGATTAGGGAAAAATTTGAAAATAATTTCCTAATTAATTGACTCACATGTGGACATGATACAATCATGACAATAATAGAATAACCTGGTTGTCAATTTTTTATTTTAGTTTATTTGTTTATTTGTTTATTTGTTTATTTATTTATTTATTTATTTATTTATTTATTTATTTATTTATTTATTTTGTGTGTGTGTGTGTGTGTGTGTGTGTGTGTGTGTGTGTGTCTGCGTGTCTGTGTATGTCCATGTCCCTGTGCATGCATGCACACAGGTTCAGGTACCTGATTAGTCCAGAGGCACAGGATCTTCCTGGAGCTGAGTTATAGGCAATCTGTGAGCTGTTTAATGTGATTGCTTGAAACTGAACTCAGGTCCTCTCCAAGAGTAGTCTCTGCTCTCGGCTGCTGATTCATTGCTCCAGCCCAGCTATCAGTACTTTCCAAAGGGCTTCTTCTTTTGCTCACCACTGTTATTACTAATGTGTTAGTCGAATGCTTCTTCATTTTGAAGCTTGTTCTGTGTGTTTTAAGATGTTTAGAAGCTATCCTGATATCTCTCTAGTAGAATCTAAAATATCCAGTATGAAAATCAATGTGTTCTCTGATATTACCATATCATTTGGGTATCAACTTGCTTCTGTGGAGAACTTATGCATGAAGAGTACATAAAATGAAACCAAGAGTTTAAGTTTACAATAAAGAAGAAACAAGACTCATTAACAAATCATTAGAGTTTGGTACATTGAGAACGTATATATGAAAAAAATAACAAGAGGCCTCAATAAGTGCAGATCCAGAATAAAAGCTAAAACTGTATTTCTATATTACATTAAAATTCAAGAGAGACCATTCAATGAGAAGAATACTTTCCTATAATTAAGTGAAAGTGCTGAGTGTGTAGTCTGATAACATCATAGAAAAGAAATACATAGAAACATAGAGTAATCAGGGAAATTCTAGCATTATACAAAGAGAATTTCTCCAGTTCGTGGTGTGATACGATTGGTTCTTTTTATGCTTGCCTACTGAAGATGAAATTCTGAACGGTCTTATTAAATAAGAAACACAGCGCCAAATGCAGAGTTAAAAGCCCAGAGATTAGAGCAGTAGCCAAGAGCTAAGACCACCTTATCTTACCTCTCCCTGCTGTCCTTCCCCTGAGAGAGAGACCTTCTTCCTGTGTCCTGTCTTTTTATTGCCTTTTCTGTTCTGCCTTCTCATTGGCTCTAAACTCAAGCACATGATTTCCTCATCACTGCCTGTCTATACAGACTTCTAGGTCTCTATGGTTGGTACTGGGAGTAAAAGTTCAGGTCACCGTGCTTTGGATGTGTCCTTGACCACAGAGACTCTGCCTGCCATGTGATCGGATTAAGGGCATGTGCTACCACCACCTGACTCCTGCTTGTGGCTCGTTGTGACTTCTGATCTCCAGGCAACTTTATTAACATACAAATAAAATCACAATTCAGCACAATAAAGTATTACCATATCCTACCTCTTTCAACTCCCATAAAAGACAGAGAACATACTGTACTCCATAACCGACATAGGTCACTTAGCATAAGGCTTTCCATGTTCATGCATACTGCAAATGACAGGATCCCATATGTTTTGTGGGTGGATTATACTACATTCTGTATTAATGGCATATGTTCTTATGTACTCATTCATCAGATGGAGGCTAGGAATAGTATGAGAGCATAGAAAAAAGAAAAACTAAATATAACTATATACAATTAGATGAGGGTAGTTAGTTCTAATAGTCTATATTACAACTGACCAAATAGAGTTTATATGTAGTATAAATTTTATAACTAGCTGACAAGTATTTGAAAATTTTCATTTCATAAAATGGCAATGTTTGTGGTCATTTAAATGTTAATTACATTCACTTGATCATTACCTATTGTTCATTTCTCTTTTTCTGAGGAAGATCCCACTATGTGACCACATTGGCTTTGAGTGCGCTACCCTCCTGCCTCTACCGTTTGAGTGATCTTTATACATTCTATACATTTATACAGATCCTATGTGGCAATAGGCACACTGATTCTATGATTCTAACAACCTGGCATGTACCAGGTTGACAGAAGTCTATGACATAATAGGAATGGGTGAGAATAATAAATCTATGATTAGTTTTCACTTCATTTTCAAATATAAATTACTTATTTGTTTACTAAAATTCATTACTTTTTCATTGACTTATACTGTCTTGAGCTATACACTCACCAACGTAACCCATTGTTACCCATATCCCAAAGTAGTATGCACAACTTAGCCATTCTGACCCACTCTTTGCTCCTGGCCACTTATCTTCAGAACTGTACAACTTCAATTTTTTTCTATCAATTTTATTTCTCTTTTCTTTGTTTTGAGACAGGATTTCTTTTTTTCTTTGTGTAACTTTGGAGCTTGTCCTGGAACTCGCTCTATAGACCATGCTGGCCTCGAACTCAGAGAGATCAGCCTGCCTCTGCCTCATGAGTGCTGGGATTAAAGGCGTGCACTACCATCACCCGGCTTCTAGCAATTTTCTTATTCTGCACATTTTATATAAATGGTATAAAATATACGGCCATATGCTTTCAATTTGCATGAGGTTTTACTATTACCCACATAGCAGCATATGTCTGTACTCCTATCGTATTTCCAGATAGTATTCTGAACACACCGCATATATACTCAACTGGAGACAGACTTTTGTTTTGCTTTGTTTCCTGCTTTTCGGCTACTACATTGTCTTCAATTCTCATCTACAAGTTTTTAGTTGTTGCACAAGATCTAAATTGTCTTATAACAAAAACCTGGTGCCAGGTATTGGGGTAAATGCTGAAAGATCAGAGAGATAAAGGAATAAACCACAGCTACTTCTCACCTCGCTGACTCCATGAATCTTCTGAGTGAATGAGTCCTCAGCCAAAAGAAGCCCAATCAAAAAGCGGCTAACTCATGTCTCCTCACACCTTATAAGCCTTTCTCTGCCCAGCCATGTTATTTCCTTCCTAGTGCTGAGGTTAAAGGTGTGTGTGCTTCCTAAATATTTGTAGCAAAGACATGAGATCTCAAGTGCTGGGATTAAAGGCATGTGACTTTCCAGTGTTGGGATAAAAGGTGTATGCCACCACTGCCTGGCTCTGTTTCTCTCCTAGACTGAATCAGTCTCATGCAGTCCAGGGTGGCCTTGAACTCACAGAGATCCAGATGGATCTCTGCCTCCTGAATGCTAGGATTAAATGTGTGTGCCAACACTACCTGTTTAATCTAGTAGCTTGTTCTGTCCTATGATCTTCAGGCAAAATTTATTAGGGTACACAATATATCAACATGCATGGGAGCCCACAGAGACTAATTATACTTTTAAAATATTACATCCACTCTCAGATATTTTACTTTCCCTTTTCCTCCCAATCTATTGGTCATCATCTCTTAGTTTAATTTTAATTTTGAAGTATGAATGGATGAAGACCATAAAATACATACTTATAAGTGCAAATTTTTCAAATAATAATTATAAAATAGTAAAGTGATTTAAACCTTTCTTTTCACATTTAGGTAAAAAAAATCCTTCTTTGGTTCATTTTATCCACATAACTCAGTTTAAAATCTCATTCTTATATGTGTTATTTGAAAAGACATTTCTTTGCTCACTATATATATTTTGCTGTAATTTTAGAAATCAATCACTATAAATATCATAGATATTTCTCAACTTTCACACTTATTCTATTAATCTCCCTGTGTAGCTTTGTTTCAATATTAGATTATTATGCATTTTATACCGGTAAAATTTTGGTAACATAAATTAAAACATCCATTTTGATGCTTTTTATTTGTTATTTCTTTTTCTTTTCAATATTAATATTAGAGTTTATAAACTTATCCAAAACCCCATGGAAAGAATTTGGTCAGAAATTTGGAAGTTATTATTTGGAGATTTTATATACATTTACAAAATATGGTCTTCTAATAGCATCATTTTCTAATTTGTAAATAAGAATTATTTTATTATTATTTATTAATTTTTGCAAATTAAACATTTATTTTTATTATTTATTTATTTTACATATCAGCCAGTTTCACCTCCCTCCTCTCCTACCATTCCTTCCCCTCACTTCCTTTCTCCCCTCACTTTTCCAAAAGGGTAAGGCCTTCCATGGGAGTCAACAAAGCATGGCATATCAAGTTGAGGCAGTACCAAATCCCCACCCCCACCCCTCCTCCCTGCAGGTGCCCCCTTCCCCAGCATCAAGGCCGAGCAAGGCATCCCACCACAGGGAGAAGGTTCTAAAAAGTCAGCTCATGTGCCAAGGACAGATCTTGGAAACACAGGAGGGATTTTATAAGCAAATTAAATTTTAAGTCTTCAGAATACAAGCAATTTACATTCTTTAAAATATGTATAACAGTGGTGATGGTGGTGCATGTCTTTAATCCCAGTACTCTGGAGGCAGAGACAGGTGGATCTCGATGAGTTTGAGGCCAGCCTGGTCTAAAGAGCAATTTCCAGGACAGCTTGGATAGTTACACAGAAAAACCCTGTCTCAAAAAACAAAATCAAACAAACAAACAAAAAAATAAAGTATACCTCACAGGTATGGATGGGGATGGGTCTGGATGGTGGTTTTGGATGGGAGAGGTCAGGTGGGTAAGAATGGAGGGAGAGAGCAGTAGCATCAGGTGGCATCTCGGGGATAAGCTAGAAACCTAGTGATATGGAAACTCCCAGGAATCTATGAGGGTGACCTTAACTAAGACTCCTAGCAATGGAACCTATGAAACCTCAACCAATCATCTCCTATAACCAGGTAAGATTTCCAAGAGGAGGGATTAGGACCACAAATCAACCACATAACCATTGGCGTACAATTTGCTGTACCTACAAGATGTGCTGAGGTAAAGGTGGTGCAGAAATTATGGGAGTAGCCACCCAATGACTGGTCCAGCCTGAGACCCTTACCATGACAGGGAGCCTACCACTAACACTGCTTGGGAGGCCAGTACTCAGAGGATGAACAGCCCGGAGACCTTGGATAGAACCAAACACTGTTGGTAACAATAATAACAATAACAATTAATAATAATAATAATAATAATAATAATAATAATAATAATAATGTATGGAAATGCTTCATAATGATATTCTGCTGTACTCACAGATTATTGCCTAGCCAAATTGTTATCAGTGAGGCTTCAACCAGCAACTGATAGAATCAGGTGCAGAGACCCACAAACATTAGGTTGGGCTTGGGGAATCCTGTGGAAGAGGGAGAGGGGAGATTGTGGGAGCCAGAGGGGTCAAGGAAACCACAAGAAAACCTATAGAATCAACTAACTTGGGCTCCTGGGAGCTCATAGGGACTGACTTAGATCCTCTGTACATTTTATAGTTATGTAGCTTGGTCTTCTTGTGGGCCTCCTAACAGTGGGAGCAGGAGCTGTCTCTGAATCTATTATCTGCTTTTCAGACCTTTCCCTCCTACTGGGTTGTCTTACTTAGCATTAATAAGAGCAGAAATGTGTCGTCTTACTGCAACTTGATATGTCGTGGCTGGCTGATATGCATGGCTGGCTGATATACATGGCCTACCCTTTTCTGAAGAGAAAGGAGGAGGAACAGACGGGTGTAGGGATAGTGGATGTTGTGGAAAGGGACTGGAGAAGAGGAGGGAGAGAGAGAAAACTGTGATTGGGCTAGAGAAAATATATTTTAAAAAATTAAAAATAAAATATTTGGCTTATTTTGTTTTTAAATATTCTTGGCTATTATATTGTAATTCTACTGGCTTATGTGTGCTGTTCTTAAATTTTTCAGCATTACAAAATATATTAATTTTTAAAAATGACATTTTAGAATTTTCAGTGTAGATACACAGGTAGTCTTCATGCACACATTTCATTTTTTACTTACTTAGGAATAAAAATCTAACAATGGTGGGAAATTGTCCTCATTTCTTTCTTCAGTTGTGTTGTTATGGCACTACAAATGCAATCAAGACCGTTTTGGTAACATGTCTTCTGAGAGTAATAGCATAATGTCAATATTCTACATCTATGGGTTCCTCATATGTGGATTCAGTTAAATAAGCATTGAAAATATTATGTGAAAGATGAGACATTAAGACTGCTCAGTGGGTAAGACAGAGTTACTTGAACTTACTATACACACACACGTGCATTGTTCAGGTATGTTCTATTAAAAGCATACTATTAACATGGCTTTATACAGTATTTTTGAGGAGAAGAGGGGAATTTTATATGAGGATGCAATTCATATGTCTTGTCAACCCTTGAATCAAGATTTTATAACTTACAGAACTATAGTGGTTGTACTCTAATTAATGGATATTAAACTTGACTTTGATTTTTCAGTTTGACTCATTATTTCTAATGGAAAATAACTATAAAATCTCTACCGAAACTTTGTGTAGTGAATAAACAACTAATTAGAATTGTATATGGCCAAAAAACTTTCAAGCACACAAACATAAACTAAAAGTAAATGTAGCATGCTCTTCAATTTTAAATGCAGTGTTATAATTAGGAAATGGCATATATAGCCAAGATTAAGACATTTCTATTTTATCAGTAAAGATATTTACAAAGAGAGTGACAATATTTTTAAGTCTTTGCCTAAACAAAGATAAATACACTCTAAGATATAAATGAACCATACTGAGTTTTTATATTTTCTATATAAATATAGCAACATATTCTGGAAGATTTTTAGTAGCCTATTAAATCTCACTCAGTAAACAAATGACATAATTATTTTAACAAGCACAATCATTACAAAACTTTATTAAAATGAATATGTCTGTCTTATATCTGAGCAGTCAGTAGTCTTACTAAGACATTTTGTGGAACATAAGGACAGCAATATTTGCTCAGTGTGGCTCCATATTTGTGATACTTACCCAATGGAGAAGTCAATTATTCATTAAGGGTTGGCTATAATCTTAAATCTTTCATCAATGCTTAAACTTTGGTAGTATGTAATATAATCTAAATATCAATTAAAAACTCACAGAAGTATAGAATATATAAATATGGCCAAATACACAAGGAATATTTTATATATATTGATTTAATGGGCCTTATTGTTAAGTGAAGCTAATACATGCACACATGCACATTTTATAATTTATTTATGCAAAGACTTTGAAAGTTTCATGTTCTCAGTCATATTTTATTATAGAATACTTATAGGTTGTACAGAAAAGTTAAATATTGTCCACAGGATTTACAGGGCTGGTCTTTCTCTTTTGCTCAGGTTCCCTTGTTAAATTAATTTCTCATTTTCTTGGTACATTGTCGCAGTTGAGAAGTCAGTTATGTCGCATCATTACCTACTTTACTTCCAACCTTTTCTGTAGCTATGATGTCTACTTAGGCCTTTCTCACATACAACGTTTGCTAGGATACTTTTTATTTTTGATGATATAGATAGTTTGGATATATTAATTATTGAGTAGCAGTCTATATCATTTGTTTTTCTTACATGGGAAATGCGGCTGCTGGTTTCAGAGAAGAGCATTCCAGAAGCAAAGACATGTTTATTTGTGATAACTGAAATATATGTGATCATGTGGCTTAAACTCTGCTCACTTTAACTTATGGAGTTGGATAATTTTGCCAAATTTAGCCCATGTAAAAGCAACACACACAAACACACCCTGATGCTGGTCACATGATCTGTGGGAAGCCAATGATTCTATGTTGCCTGCATAAAAGGAGTAGAGAATCTTACTTACTTAGAGTTGAGTACTGTGCTCAGAGACCACCTACTTTCCTCTTTTTCATATGATCCAGCACTGGATTATTTGTTTTGTTCCTGCAATAGTCACTATGGTTACTGATAATTCACTTAATTTCCTCTTATGTGTCTCTCACACTCACTTCTTTTGCTGTTTCTAATACCCCCATGCACTCTAGAACTGCATAGTTTTCAAGCATATTCTATTCTCTTTTTCTGGCACCAGCCACAGAATCAGTCCTTGCTCCAAGAACCCCTGATCTCTATCCTTGGAAGTTGGCTTTAGAAGTCACAAAAGAGTGCCTGGCTTTGTTCATTATGGCTACCATGTCATTGTTTTCAAGTTCTTTGGGAGACAACCTGGAATTTGTGTGCTAAAACTTACAGCTGCACATATCTTGAAACCTATTTTTTGTACTTATTCATATGCATTCAGACTAATCTGAATATATAAATACACCAATATTTAACTTCAAATCAGTTCCACAGTATTTATTTAAACTCTTTGCTTCCATGGATATTTGTTGCATCACAAACTAGCAATGAGAAATTTCCTATCCTCTATCAGCATGACCTTATTTATTCAGTTTCATTATGGACGCACACAAGCTCAGAGTAGTTCATCTATATTCCCATGAGGAACAACTTTAAATATATTTTAGTAATCATGCAGAAATTATTTTTCTCTTAGCATTACAATATTCAGTCTAAAGAAAACCAGGTAGGCTGCCTGCAGACCCTCTTCTGTCTCTCTGTTAGATTAATCTCACACTAAATGCAGCCTTACCTCAGTCCTGCCAAAATCTCCTGTGGATGCTACAAACCAATTCCTTGTAACTCCTTACC
The DNA here is from genome assembly GCF_949786415.1 of Peromyscus eremicus. NCBI lineage: Eukaryota > Metazoa > Chordata > Mammalia > Rodentia > Cricetidae > Peromyscus > Peromyscus eremicus. Next base: position 10,684,294 of record NC_081421.1, read on the forward strand.
CCCATCATTCACTGTATCCCAGACCCCAACTCAGCAGTTGATAACCCATGGGCCTCTCCTCTCAGGGTAACAAGTAGATGATGACAGACCCTCACCTCTTCTATTGTTCATGAGTTTCAATCCCTCCAGCCCCATCCCAAGCTCTGTAGATAGAAACCTCTTGTGGTCTCCTTTTCCTCTCTGACACCATTCCCAGTGAAGCAAAAACAGGCAGCACACAGCGACAACACACTCTGAAAATCCAGAGAAGAGGCAGAAACAAAGAAACAAAACATCCACTCAACAAAAACAAGTACCGAAACTGGCACCTAAACCTTTGTTCATCATAAACTCAGATATCAAGACATAGCATAAAAATACAATAAAAAAATCTAGGGCAATATATCTCCACTAAGGCCCAGCTATCATATCTGAGTAAGCCATGACTATTCCAACATTGCTAAAGCACAAGAAGACCTTAAAAGACCCTTTATGAATATGATAGAGATTCTTAAATAGGAACTAAATAAATCCCTTAAAAATATAGAAGAAAAAAATCAAACCAATCCAAAGCAACAACAACAGAAAACAATGTAAGGAAAGAAATAAAACTACTCAAGACTTGAAAATGGAAATAGAAACAATATAGAAAACCCAAACTGAGGGAATTCTGGAAATGAAAAAGAAATAGCAATTCAAACAGATACTGCAGAGGCAAGCTTCACCAACACAATACAAGAGATGAAAGAGAGAATCTCAGACAATGAAGTTACAATTAGAAGAAATGGATACATTGGTCAAAGAAATGTTAAATCTAAAATAACACCTGAAACAAAACATCCAGGAAATCTTGAACACCAGGAAAAAAAATCAAGCCTAAGAATAATAGGAATAGAGAAAGTAGAAGAAAACCAGCTCAAAGGCCCAGAAAAGTTTTTCAACAAAATCATAGAGGAAAATTTTTCTAACCTTAAAAAGTAGATACCTATAAATGTACAAGAAACATACAGAACTCCAAAGAGATTGTACCATAAAAGAAATTTCCCTTTACACATAATAATCAAAACTTTAAACACAGAACAAAGAAAGAATATTAAAATCTGTAAAAGAAAAAGACTAAGTAACATATAAAGGAATACCTAGTAGAATTACACTTGACTTCTTAATGGAGACTCTAAAAGTCAGAAGGGCCTGAACAGATGTACTGCAGCCTCTCAGAGACCACAGTTACCAGACGAGGCTACTCTATCCATCAAAACTTTCAAACACCTAGATGGAGAAAATAAGAATGGGTTTCTGACTCTTGTGCCTGCTCTTGGACCTCTTTTCCTTCTGTTTTGTTGCCATGTCCAACTTTGCTATGATATTTTTTTCTTCATCTTATTATATTTTGTCTTGTTGTGTTGGATTATTGTCTCTTAAAAGTCTATTCTTTTGAAATGAGAGTCAGAAAGAAATGGATCCAGATGGGATAGGAGGAATAGGGAGGAATAGAGGGATAGGGAATTATAATGAAGCTATATTGTATGAGTAAAGAATGTATCTTAAGTAAAAGAAAAAAATAAAGAAAGGAAGTAACTATTCCGTGTTCTTTGTGAGAGTAAGTAGTCTGGACGACAGAGAAAACAAATCAGCTCACGTGTTTTCTAAAAAAATTATTTTAGTATTATAATGCGTGTATTTATAGATCTAATAATATAGATGATATTTAATATTTTAATCTACAGATTTTACTACTTTTTAAAATTTTTTATTTATTTTACATACCAACCACAGATCTGCCTCTCATACCTCCTCCTGCCCCCAGCTTCCCCCTCGCAGCCCCAGCCTTCATTCTCTCCTCCAAAAGGGTAAGGCCTCCCATGGGGAGTCAGCAACGCCTGGTACATGCAATTGAGGTAGGACCAAGCCCCTCGCTCTGTGTCAAGGCTGATCAAGGCCTCCCACCGTAGGTAATAGTCTCCAAAAAGCCAGCTCATGTATGAGTGATAGATCCTGATCCTACTGCCAGGGGCTCATCAAACAGACCAAACTAACAAAACTGTCTCCGGTATGCAGAGGGCCTTGTCTGGTCCCATGCAGCTTCCATAGCTGTCGATCTAAAGTTCTTTTTAAATTATATTTACTGAAAGTGCATAAAATTTGGCTTCCAACAATTTCTGGTCCAAATATTCACTATGAAATTACTTATATGTTTCCTAAGGCCCTTGTGTCTACTTCAATGGTATTGGCAATGGTACCTTTGAATACAAACTTCTAAAAGTTCTGCCCAACCTCTCTTCTAAGATATTTTTAAAATTCAACTTTAGTTGGACAAGCCTTTACTGAGAGTTCTTCTAGTTCTAGGTGATCCCAAGCATTGTTTAGTTTTGTTTTGTTTTAATTTGATGACATTTTTTGTTCATTTGTTTTTAGTTATTTCTAATTTGTTTTTCTTAAGACTGTGTCTCAATAAGTAACTTTGACTTTATCTGGACTTGACATCTTTATGCTTACTGTTGTCTCTTTGCTTGTTTAAATTTTATTTCATTTTTTTACAGTTTAAAACATATATTTGTATATATTATAATTTTATCAAAGCCCTCTGATAAATCTTTCTCGCAAAATTCCATATGCGTATGTGTTTATGAGAGAGAAAGATGGAGGGGGCTCAGTCCATTTAATTAATATTTCATACTTGAACGTGGGTAAGAAGTTATTTTCTTGAACAAAGGAAGTGTACCAATGGCTACACCCAGGAGGACTGTGACTTCCCTGGTACCCTACAACCTTTGACTACCTTTAACTACCCTGGAACAGGTACTTACTCATGAGACCATCACTGGACATTATATTCAACATCTAATTTCATGCTTGATAATTTGTAATCTAAATGAAAGAGTCTGTTTAGCTGATAATCTATAGCATGCAAAATTTTATAAGCTTACTTTTTGTCATTGATTTAATAAAATATTGACAACTAATCAGGAGAGGCCATTTCACTAGTCAGTTTCCATAACTATTATGTAGTACCTGGAAGAGGGACAATTATATTTTATTGTTAAAGGCTCAAAACCATAGGATAACCTTTATGTAGATATTAAAAGATGAGTTCCAGCTCCACACAGCATTAGATGATCAGAAGAAAGGAACAAGCATATTTCTGTCGGTTTGGTTCCTTGTGTCTTTTCTTGTAAGAGAGCTAGAAACAGCTGTGTGGGTTCCACCTTAATGACTTAAGATAAACTTAATCACAAAACTTAATCACATTTTGAAGACATAACTTTGAAATACCATTGTCAATATAAGTATCTATCCTCTTAGTAAGATGGAAGTTCCCATAGAACACTGGGAAGAACATGACAGTACAGGTTGAAATCACTGATAAGATTCAGATCACAACCCACACATTACTATTCTTTGTGATACTGTTTTTTCATATTAAGTTGATGTCCCAACTATAAGTAAACATCATTTTGCAAAATATATTGTCATATGGCTTATTTCCCCTAAACTAAATAAATAAATTAACGTTGTAAATACTGAGACTATTTCAAAATATAAAATAATACAATGATTACTTGAAGAAATATCAATTTATCTCTATGATTGTGTATTTTATTCATGAGATACAAAACTTGATCTAAATTATTAACTTTGAAAGAATAGTAAAGTTTCATATAGTCCTTCACAAAGTGATCTTATTTGGGTAAGATGTGACTTAGCTAAAATGATTGAGTCATTGCAGAACTACTTTAGCACAGCAGGAGAGAAAGGATGACTGGCATCAGAGTGACTAATTGTTACATAAAACAGTACTGTGTCTTGATGATCTTTGATCAGCCTTCAACAGTTCTTACAATTTGTACTGCAACAAAAATTTGTGGAATGTGACTTAACTGTATATTTCCAACCACTATCGTATGAATAAATACTCGACTATTGATTCTGCTCTCATTACAACTTGTGCCTTCACACAGTCCTTTGACATCTTCTTATGGAATACTGAAGTAAAGAAAGTTACTTTCATTCAGCTTCTCCATCAAATGGAGTGTATTGGTGTGTCCTTATTGCCCAGCATTGTATCAGTGACATTTTAGTTTCAAGGCTAGTATGAGAATTACAGAGAATTTTTTCCTGTGTCTTGCATATGGTTACATTAAAAATGTTATAACCATATATAAATCTGAGTATCAAAAATATGCTAAGAAATACTTCATGGTTTTATCTTTATGAATGATAAAAAGTCAGAGCATATAAGCTTTCATGGCTGCCTAACACTTGTCTTCATGCCTTTAATACCTCCCTTTTTTAAAGCCAAAATTTAAGTGTGAAGGAAGGTAAGTAAAGCAATGAAGATGAACCAAGGCTGTGATCCATACACCATATGTGAAGAAAAATACTACAAAATGGATAGAGAGTGAAATTAATTATGATCAAGACCATGAGAAAAAAAAAAGAGTTACATAAAACTGTGACTTGCAGTGTTCATATGGAAAAGTAAAATAGAAGCCTGCTTACTCTTTTGTCATAATTTCTATGACTCAGTTTGTTTTCTCTCAAGAGATTCAAGCGTCTTTGCTGGTTCCTCTCTGTACCTGCATACTGACCTGCACTCGAATGGTTCACACCTGCCCTGGCAATGGCACCTTTGATATCTTTAGAAATCCCCACACACATGCCTGGGGGGACCTTGGAGGTGATGATGGAGATAGAAGGAAATTTGCTCTGACATTAACCAAACAAGAAGCTCTACAGGAGTCTGTCACCAGCCAGGGATTCAGGAAATGAATTTCGAAGTACATGCTATGGGAAAGCTTGCGAGTTTCTCTGGAGGCATTTGCCACAGCAGTGTGGCAGGGTCTAAGCAATGCATCTGAATCAAGAATCCTCAGGGACCATACATTAAAATTAAAAGAGTGGAGAAACACACAAACCAATTCTCTCTGGGTAAACATTTTCTGCTCTGTCTATTCTAATTTTCACATTACATGTATTATAGAACTGACTTTTGCACATTTGAAATATCTACAAAAGAGGAAATTGTAGTAAAATTGAATAAGAACACAGATACTTTTAAATAGTTGCAGAATTAGTATCCAGTATGCAGTTTTTCTCAGGGAGTGATGTCTAGCTTCCACCTTAAACCATGGTTTACAGATGACTTGGAGCTTAAAAGGCTTCATGAAATCAAGTGTGTGGAGGAGGACATGTGTGAATTTGAAGGGAAAGTGATGGTAACAGCCTGAGAAAATGTAGGAGCCACCATAAGTCAACTTTAGCAGCAAATATATACACATGCATGAAAGACAGAAATTCCCCAGAGAATAGGCACTCAATATTTGACAAGACTCACTAATATTATGAATCATACCATCTACAAAACCACAAGTCTCACCATTCCTGATTTATGAAGTTTCACGTAGCATATATGTACATTATTATGTAAAAACCTTAAGTAGTTATTTATAATTTTTATATATTAGCTACAATTGAAATTGAGATTACTAATTTTATTGTACCTGTGTTATTTACAGAATTTAGCAAATTATTTCCAGCCACCACTTTTTATGTATCAAGTGTAGGGAGTATAGTGTTGGATATCAGTTCCAAACTATAAGCATACTGGAGAGATTTGCTTGGGTATTATTCTACTGGAGAGATTTGCTTGGGTATTATTCTTGGGTATTATTCTTCAGCACAGTGAAGTGAGTAGAATTTAAAATAAATTATATATATATATATATATAATTTTTTTGGTTTTTCGAGACAGGGTTTCTCTGTGTAGCTTTGCGCCTTTCCTGGAACTCACTTGGTAGCCCAGGCTGGCCTCGAACTCACAGAGATCCGCCCGGCTCTGCCTCCCGAGTGCTGGGATTAAAGGTGTGTGCCACCACCGCCCGGCTTAAGTGATATATATTACAGATACATGTAAGACACATTTCAAAAGCTTCTGTGCTAAGAAATTATAAATATTTGGAGAGAAAAAAACAATTCTAGTAACTCCTTTTTATCAACATGCATAATATAATTACCAATATCAAATTATCTTATTCTACCCTACCACTGTGTACAGACTTACAAGCTAATTAAAAGTGGATGAGAGATGGATCAGTAAGTAAAATCACTTGCCACGCAATCATAATGATTGAGTTCAAATTCCAGATTGGACAGAACTGGGCACCATAACATGTATCTACAGTGCCAGTCTTCTGGAGGGGTAGTAAGAGGTAGAGAGAGGATCTCACTGGAAACTTGAAGGCCTGCTAGCATGGAATACACTGCCCCCAAATAGAAAGAGACTGTCTTCAGCAAGGTGGAACTTGAGTACTGACATTCAAAGTTGTCTTCTGACTCCCACATGAACACAATGGCATCTGCATGCCCACATTGGCAATATCTTACACACTCAAGAAATAAAAAAAAATAAATAAGTAAGTAAAATAGGAAAAGTTCACTTGAAGCAACATGAGTTCCTACTGGTGTCCTGTTTCAAGAATCCTTTTTAATGCCTGTTTACGAAGAATGCATCATAGATCTTATTTATATTTTCCCTGTAATTGGAGGAATGTCCAAAGAGGTCATTTATGACAGTGATAGTAAATTAACAATACTTATAAAACTATGTATATATTAATCTTAGAGATACTAAGTGCATATTCCAAAGATATGACAGACAGCTAAAAATGTGATTGCTGATATATGTAGTACATATCTACTAGATTATATTTATTGCTCTATAGAAATAATATTAAAAGTATACAAAACAACTTTATCACATACCATTAAATTTAATTTCCATTTAATTTATGATATAGTTAAAATATAATGAGGGCAAAGTAATTTGTTACCAACTGTAAAAGGTAATAATGCCAATAGCATGACATTTAGATATAAAACATATATCATTTAATATTTCAGTGAGGCATTGTCAATCAAAAATAACTCTAGTATAGAGAAGTAAAGACGTAATTTGCCTTATTATGTGGGCAATTAAAGAATCTTGCTTCTATTTAAGTAGTCAAATTTTATGAGTTTCTAAGGTTAATGGAATAAGAAGAAAAAGGATCTGCATATATAGTAAGTGGGGTTTTTTTTGTATTTGTCTTGGGATTTGGTCTTATACAGAAAAAAGTTCCCTTGAGACAAACTCCCCAATTCATTTCTTCAGGGAAATTCTGTGCTTTAATAAGGAATATTAAAAAAAAAACTATTCTATCACTAAAATTTTTGTATCTAAAACAATAAGCCATGCACAAAGAGACAAATGCCCTATAATGTCATTAATAATTGAATGCATAGTTAATTTTATGGAAGTAGGTAGTAGAATAAAGATCACCAGGGTTCACAGTTGATTACTGACAATGTCTGGGGGAACCTGATCAAAGGGTACTCAATTTTAGTTACAAAGGAACAACATGAGGGTATGCATAGTAGAACATGGTAAGTATAGTTAGTAATGTACCATGCTTATGAAAATGTTGAGATTATACATAAATGTTTCTCACCACAAAAAAATGATGATGTGAAATTTTAATTAGTCAAATTTAGTATTGTCTGGTTGGATATAGATTTCAAGATATTATATTGCACACAATAAATAGGATGGCACTGCAAATAAAAATAATTTAAATTTCCATGTATAAAAATGAAAGCTTGAACACAATATAATAATACATGAGTAAGAATTTATTTTGTTAACCATGAGGTTGTATTTGCCTAGAAACTGCAAATCATTTTAATTAGAGAAGAATACAGAAAATAACATGTTTGACTTGGCTAGGAGTCTCATGGGGAGTATAGATGTTCATGGAATGTGTTAATATTTGAGCTGAGATTTAAAAGAATTTCAGGAAAAATAAAAAGCTGATATACTGCAATGAGTCTAAGACTGTCAAGGAAAAGCCAGAAGGTCACAGTGTGGTAAATAAATAGAAGTAGAGAATGTAAGAATGTGCAGCAACAATCATGATTAAATTACAGCAAAATCATTTTAAGCTATAAAAGATACGAGACAGAACCCATACCAGACATTAGGCAGAGTGAGAAACCTTGGAAAACTCAGCTCCAAACAGGGAGCCCCCATCAAATCCTTCCCCTCCGAGTTCAGGTAGCTCCATGGAGGGAGAGGTGGAAAGAGTGCTAAAGCCAGAGGGGATGGGGAACATCCAGAAAACAGCCCTCGAAATCACCATGATCAGAGTTCATATGAACTCACAGAGACTGAGGCAGTACGCACAGGGCCTGTATGTGTCTGCACCGGGTCCTTCACACATGCATTATGGCTTCCAGCTCAGGGTGTTTATGGGATTCTTGAGCATGCAAATGAGTGGGCTTCTGGTTTTCTTTTGCAAATGATGGGCTCTTTTCCTGGTGTTTGTTTTGTCCAAATCTGACGTGTTAGTTTATGTTCTGTCTTATTATCTTTTAGTACAATTGCTTTAAAAAAAAAGAATCTATCAAATACATTTCCATTTCCGTGTATATTTATGCCATATGTTTATACATTTACAGTTTTTGAGAGCCTCTTTTCCTTTGATCATTATTGTTACATACACACATATACACATCCATATGTAGAGGATATCAACTTAAGAGTCATGGGAGCATGGGGGTGTGGAGGAAGGATACCCGGGAGGAGCTAGAGGAAGGAAAGGAAAAGTAGGATGGAAAGTGACATGATTATATTTAAATTTAAAAATTAAAAATAGATAAGTTATATATATGTGTGTGTGTGTGTGTGTATCCAATTCCACTAAAACATACATAAGATATATATATATATATACATATATACATATATATGTATTTATTCACATACACAGACACATATAAATTGGCTAATTGGTTGTCAACTTAACTTCTAAATTCACTAAATTCACTTGAAGAGACAAGCCTCTGAGCCCCTGTATATGTCTGTGAGGGATGTCTAGATTAGGTTAATTGAGCTGGAAAGACCCATTTCACCATACATGGGCTCAGTGCTTGTCTGAATAAAAAGGAGGAAGAAGGTGAGGACCAGCATTTATTCCTGTCTGCTTCTTGACTAGTTACAGTGTGATGACTAAATGCCTCTATTTCCTGCTACCTAACACTCCCACCTTACGGATCTATTATGGAATTGTGATCCTATATATCCTTTCTCACTTAAGTTGCCTTTGTCTGACAATGTTATCGTAGCACCAAGAAAAGTAACCAAAACTATCAGTATTGGGTATATTGTATTTCAAATGCTACATGTGGAAGAGACACAGAATAGAAATAAAATTAAAAACAGAACTTATCAACTGTGAGTTTAACAATATTCATCTAGTTATGAAAACTAAGAGCTCAGAACAGCCATATGCAACTTTGTCTGGCAGCCATATCCATTTCACAGATACCAAAAGTCACAAATATACTATGAATGCTACCCTACATAACTTGATTTCTAACTATTTACTTGAAAATAGCTTTAGAGTTACAAATAAATTGTCCCAGACACAAGGAATGTTTAAATATCCTTTATGTGACTTGCCTAAATGTAATCACGTTTTACAACGATACCACTACCAAAACTGGAAACACAATATCAGTGCCTAATTACATATTGTAATTTTTTGTCATTGTCTTTTTGTGTTCCCCACACTTTATTTTTTTTAAGTACACCATATTTAGTTTTTTCTTCTAAGTTAGAGTAACCAAGGACACATTTACTTCTATTCATCCTATCAGCCTACAGCAAATTTCTACAGTATCACTGTGTGTCTCTAACAAATCTTGCTGGTATGTCTGAGCAATGTGTTTATCAATGATACCACTGATAAGATGCTGTGGTCTTAGTACCTGTGTTGTCTGGAACATGTTGAGGCTTATGTCTGGTTAATGAGGATATGATCTTTGATCACAGAATTTAAGTAAACTAACAGGTATCCTCATTTATAAAGTTACTAGATTCCTTTCATGTTTATCAATATCTTCTAGGAAAATGATTTGAAAATATGAATATCTGTTCTTCGTTATTTTCCCTATAAATATTAGCATCCATTGGTTACTTCCTATGAGCGGTGGCTGTGGCATCAATGAAGGAACCTTCTGTTTGAACCATATAGTACACATTTACTCTATAGATCAGCACTATAAGGAAGAACCTTCCTTCATCCATATAGTTAAATTATTTTTTGTAGATTTATTTATTGAATTGTATATGTATAAATGTTTACCTGTAAGTATGTATTTACACTACCTGCATTCTTGGTGCCTGTGGAAGTAAAAAACAAACTTTTGGAATTATAGACAGTTGTGAGCCAACGTGTGGGTACTGGAATCAAGCCTGTGTCTTCTACAAGAACACATTAATTCCTGAGTCATTTTTCCACTCCTTGGTTTCAACCTGTGGATAAACCATTGCTTATTCAATCATTTCCTATGTAGGGACCTAAGATTATTTATGAATTGTTATAATTGTAAATGATGAGTTATAATCATTTTCCATATGCACATTCATGCTCCTGAATATGCATCTTGCTGGGAGTGGAAAACTGAAGCTAAGAAAGTTAATATGTAGATATCCAAACATTAACAAACCCCAATAAGAGGTTTGCTTCGCCAGGCAGTGGGGGCACATGCCTTTAATCCCAGCTTTTAATCCCAGAGAGCCAGGCGGATCTCTGTGAGTTCGAGGCCAGCCTGGACTACCAAGTGAGTTCCAGGAAAGGCACAAAGCTACACAGAGAAACCCTGTCTCAGAAAAAAAAAAAAAAAAAAAGAGAGGCTTGCTTCAGTCTGCTCTTTCAACTCATGTTTCTTCTCAAGCTCCAGTTTAATGTTTTTGTTTTCCTTTTATTGAAAATACATTTTTTTCTTACATAATATTTCCTGATTACGGATTCCCTACCCTCTACTTCTAGTTGCTCCCAGACTTCCCTCTTATCTGGACCCACCTCGTTTCTGTCTCTCACTAGGAAACAAACAATTTTCTAAGGAATAAAAATAAGATAAAACAAAAATTGACACATTGGAAAATGACGAAACAAACTAACAAAAGAAGGAAAAGAGCCCAAGAAAAAGATAGATATTCAGAGGCCCATAAAAATTTCATTAAAAACACTAAACTGGAAGCCATAGGCTCTGTAGGATAAAAAGGGAGAAATTATATATATATATACACATATACATATATATAATATATACATACATGATACATACATATATATTCTATGATAAATTTGAGGAAAAGTAAAAGTCCTGACCTGACCTGACATTATATGACAAGTGAAGGAACTCCAAAGATGGTATTGAGTTCATTATCTGCTAATCATCTACTGTTGGACATGCAGCCTACATTTAAGAATAGTTTGTTTCCAGGTGAGAATCTTTGTTAAAAACTACATTCATCATTTGCAAGTGGTTATCATTTGAAGATGAAATTTCTATCATCTAGGTGAACACATATAGCTTTTCTTCCAGATTATGAATTATTTGGGGTTTTATGTCAATGTGATTAGACAATGGATTTCTAACAGTGTGAATACAGGAATTTATTAATGTTTCTCAGTTCATATTTATTTTTAGGGTTAATAAATGTGTCCTTAACTCTGAGATACTATTTTCTGATTATGTGCATTATCTCATAGTTGTGATGTTTTCTCTGTATTATATGCATTTTTTTGCTCTTTTAAAAATGGATTCTCCTACATAGCTAAGCATCACTAAGATACAGACTGATGGGGTTGGGGATTTAGCTCAGTGGTAGAGCGCTTGCCTAGCAAGCACAAGGCCCTGGGTTCGATCCTCAGCTCCAAAAAAATAAAAAATAAAATAAAGATACAGACTGAGAGAATTGTGGGAGCCCGTTTATGGGTTCCTCGTGGCTTTACCCAGAAGGTCCACATAGAGGATGATTAGGACCACGGGCCTCAGTGCATGTGTCTGAGATGGTCTGCACTTGGCTGTGCTGGGGGAGGAGGTCATTTGCTCCACCCCTTGGCGTCTCTATAAAAACCCTGGGGCAGAGACAGTCGATAGGTTCCAGGCCCTCTCGAGGCTATCCTTTATTTTCTATCTGTTTATCTCTGCAAGATTCTCCACGATAAATCCTTCTATCTAATATTTCCTGCTGCTCACACTCAAGAAAACTCTGGGGAGCTGTGGGGTTGGTGGGTAAAGGCCCCACAGAGAATGAGGACCAAACCGATGCTGTGAGTTTTGGAGATATAATGATGCAACTTTTGGAGATGCAAAGCTCTGTTTTTTTTTTTTTTTGTTTTTTTTGTTTTTTTTTTTTTTTTTGAGCTTCCAATCCAGAATCTTAAACCACTGACAGGAAAAGCCAGGTTCAAGTCAGGGAAGAATTGTTAAGCCACATTTTCTTATTTCAATTCAGAGAAGAACTGGTAGGCTGCTTTTTTTTGCTTCCTCATATATTGTTGGTAATACCTTGATGGTGTTTCATATGGCTACATAAATCATGAAGACTCCTTCTGACAGTTGACACAAAAAGGACCAAGGCACCATATTATCGTGTTTAAACAATATATAGAATAATGAAATGAACAACCACTAAAGACAATGAGTGTAATGAAATCTTCTAAGTGTTTGGGAAACTCCAGGGATGCATGTAATATAATAGAGGGCTTTATTCCTCCCAGGTGTCTGTGCTTGCCTGGTACATGCATTTGTACCAGGCTTTTTTGGGAGGAGGGGGGGCACTGCCATCCAGCCACCAAATCATGTCACAGGGACTTATTCTTAGTTACAAATGCTTGGCCTTAGTTTAGCTTATTTCTAGCCAGCTTTTCTAACTTTAATTATCCTGTTTCTCTTCTTTTACATTTTGCCTCTGGGGGCTTTTTACCTTTCTTTCTTTCTTATGTCTTTCTTTCCTTCCTACTCTGGGGCTGGCTGTGTGGCTGGTCCCTGGCCCCAGATATGTCCCTCCTTCTCACCACCTTCTGATCTCATTCTTCTCTTCTTCTTGAGCTTAGATTTCTCCTCCGATTTATTCTCTCTGCCCATCAGCCTTGCCTATCCTTTTTCTGCCTAGCTATTGGTTGTTCAACATTTTATCAGACCAGTCAGATGACTTAGTCAAGCAAGAAGAAACAAATTCAACACATCTTTTCATAATTAAACATATATTCTTATAACATTAAAAACACCTTTACATGTTTAAAGTAATATTCTGTAGCATAAACAAATGTAACACATCTTTACATAGTTAAAATAATATTCCACAACATGAATTCCTTAAAACTTGCAATGGATATAAATTTTACATCTATTAAAATGTTTGTGTCAACTTATACATGTACATATCTATATGTAGAGTATGAGCAGCATTAAATTTTAGCAATTAACATATGAAAATACTTTAAATAAATGTATACAAAGTCATTACAACTAAATCATAATAAACAGTTTAATTATGCTATAGAAATGTTTCTGAACATATATTTTCCTACATTGGCTCATTAAATAATGTTTCAACTGAGAATTACAATAAATGACCCTGCAGTTTCTGTGGCTTCCCGCCCTGCCATGGAAGCTGCATTCAGTTCCCAGCTACACTGAGCCACTTACAGTCACCTGGGATTACAGTTTCAGGAAATGAGACACCCTCTTCAGGACTCCACTGGAACCTACACCCACTTTTGCACACACACACACACACACACACACACACACACACACACACACACTGTACATATAAATACAAATAAATTAAATCTTTACAAATAAGAACTGGATATACTGTCATATAACACTGTAAATATAATAACAGCAAAGCCTTTTATATTATTCTCAGGTTGTATTAATAGCTTTTATCTTATCTTGAATTCAGCTAAGACCTGGGAAATTCATCTTAATACTAAAAGAGGAAAATTAGAACATCTATGAAAGCCAGCTGGAAGTGCTACCTAGTCTGATGACAATGTACTGCAAACATCATGTAAAACATGCTTTTACTCTTCCATATAGAAGAACCTATTAATTTGTTTTAATTAAAATTTCTAAAATTAATTTTTAAATTTCAATAGTTGGATTATGCCATCCTGAGAAGTAATAATCTCATGTCCAACCACATTGGCAAAGGACCCTATTATATTCTGCTGCTGCCTTTCATTTTGCTTCTTATATTCCTATTCACTTGAACAATATTATTAAGTTCTGAAGTTGATTATATGGGTTCTTTGTGAACAGGAGCTGGGAACATTTCAGATAGCTAAAAATAAGGTTCTCTTTGGCTCTAAGTGAAACACTTACACCTCTTCTCCCCTCTGACAAATATTCACTGAGTATAAAAGTGCTCACCTTTAAATATGCTCTGGAAATTAAGAATTAGCTTGGTGACAGTTAAAACTTTTGGATCCTACCTTTAATGTAACATTTTAATATTGTGCCTTCCCACTCACAAACTTAAATTCATTTGAAGCACAATCAGTCATTATTATGAGTAGAGGAACAATGGTTTCTTCTGGTTTCTTTTATGGCATAAACTAAAACACTGTTCAGTATAAAAAACAGATTGACTGCTGGTAACCTGAAGTAAATTGTGTGGGGTCTAATTCCTTTAAATTTAATTTTTAAGAATTTCATGTATGAGTTCTGTACTTATATAATTTCCACCCCTCTTTCCCCCATCTGATGCCTCCTATTTCCCCAAACTCCCTCATAAGCTAATTTTTAAATATAATAAATATACTCCAAATTTAAAGGTGGCAAATTTTGAAAGTAAACATCCATAATGGCTAACCATATTCCTTTATTTTTGTTTATTTTGTATATATATAATATATATGTATATATTTACTATACTACTTAAACACTACAACAAAATTAATATGTAGTCAATGAACTTCATATAACATAACAAGCATTTTTTTTTTTTACTGTTTCAGTTTACTGTTTTGTGGAATTCCTGAGTGTGTAAGGGAGTGGGTCTGTTTCTTGTGCTGTCTCCTTGACTCCTTTCTTTCTGTTTGTTTGTTTGGTCCAATTCCAATATGTTAGTTTGGTGTTTTCATTACATTTTAATTTACTATATTTTATTTTATTACTATCTCTTTTAGGCCAGTTTGTTTTTAATAAGAGACAGAAAAGGAGTGAATCTGAATGGGAAGGGAGATAGGGAGGAACTAGAAGGAGTAGAGGGAAGATAAAACATGATCAGGATATATTTTGTGAGAAAACAAACTTTTTAAAGAAAGGAAAACACATATATTTACAATTTGTATATCCTATAGATAATGGGAAAATCTATCACAACATTTAAAACCATTATATGCTTCATCTGACACTGTGAGTTTTATGCATAGTGTAATTTTTATGTTCTTATATTTACACTGATAGCTCTTGTATTTTGATTCCATGCAGAAATACTGATTTCAATTAGCATATGTCCAGAGACATGCAGATTGTTAGTCTCCATCGTCTGTAAGATTCAAAACTGAGATATATGTCATTTTTTCCCCAAACTAGTCCTAGTCATATAGTTCTTATGAAGGTGTCTTGAAACTATTCCTGGATTCTTCTGGCTGACAGGTTACTTTGATTTTGTTTCTGCTAATGTGGTATCTAACATGATTTCAGACCTACAAAGTTTTGGCCACATGGTTCTTCTCTTACCACCTTTAACCATTATTATTTTTAATGTGTTGCTTTCTACTTCCTGGTTTGTAAGTTGAATTCCAGCTTTGAAACAACTTTGCTCAAAATATCCTCAAATCCCTGGCATAATTGCACTGTCCAGGGTCCTTTAAAGCCCATCAGCCCACTTCAAGTCAAATATCCTTTGCTATCCTTTCCCTGCCCAGGTCCTGTCCCTCTTGTCCTCTGTTTACTGTGTCTGAGCACAACTTCTGAGTTTGTATAAAGCAGAAAACACAGATTTCAGAGGGATGGCAGCTGCTTACCACTAGAAAGTAATGAAAATACAATTTATGTGAAAGAGCAGGCAAGGAGTCAATCACCGGAGAGCCTGACAGGCAGAATGGAAATGGATCCTGAGTAACTTCAGCTTAGAGCAGAGTCAAAGATGATCAGACAAGAGTAACTGAGGAAGGAGGCATGAGAGACAACACCGGATGATCCTATATTCCTATTTGATCTATGATAAAAAGAAAAGGAAAAATTCCCAATGCATGATTCTGGGAAAGCACCAGGACCAAGAATTGCTTGTTAATAATTTTAGGCTCAATTAGTCTTAAAAATCATGACTGTCCATGACTTATGATAATTTGCAAGGTATCAAATGGTTTGGTATCCAAATTAGAGACATATACCAATATAAAATCTAAGTAGCTAAATGAAGTAGTTAAACTGTATGAGATGTACATAAATAAAACAAACTCAATTACCTATAGAGAAAAATTAAAAAGAATAGGGAACTTGATGTAATGAAGACAAACTTCTATCTGCTCTATGATTGCCTGAGGCTTTCTTGATTATCTACTTCTGTAACACAAAGTAATGTGAGCTCCAGCATGGGATCTGAGCCTCCTGGCTAGCTGTCTGCAGACTCTCCTTATTAAAGAGCAAGGTGGTAAATGTTATCATTGTTCCTTTCTAAGAAACAAGAAATTCTCATTATATATAAAAATGTGATTTGACTATTATTTTCCCCTGACACCCATGTAAAAACTATTTTTATTCATTAAAAATAAATTTAGTCATGGTTTCTATGAAGATCACTTCTCGTTTTGAAAACTGAAACATTTCCTGGATGGAGCTATGATTTAAATCCATGCTTGTGTGTGTCAGCCATCACCTTCATTAAACAGCTGGTTGTACATGTTTCACTAGTGACAGTAAGAAGCTCATGTTATAATTCCATACAGATGAAAATCTTAAGCGATTGAGGTAATGCCTCCCCAGTATAGGTCCTATGACTTGTAAGCTGAAACTGTAATAGCCAAGAGACTGCTCTGAGATGCATCAGGATTACATGAGAAAAGACAAGAATTATGGCACATATTGTATGGCTTAAGAAAATTCTTTTCAACAAGCAATATACAAACATGATGTGATGACTGGAGAGAACCCTATAAGTCTATTAGCTCAAAATCCTAAGACAGTCACACCAATGAATGAATTTTCTATGCAATCAAAACTTAAATTTTTTCCATGAGAATCTACATTATGTGTTACAAAGATTCTTTTAGTAGTATATTTTCATGTTCTATCTGTTCTGTAAATTTTTATTGTTTGTGTGTACACATAAAACCCTTTAATGTATCACAGAAAATAAAACACGCTGAAAGAGGACAATAAGAAGTTGAGAGAAGTAGGGAGTTAGTACAACATGAAAAATACATTGTAAAATCAAGCCCTGATTATTCTAATGAGAAATTGATTTTAATCCAAGTAAAGGAATGCTCATGGTATACTATCTATTTCTAATTCTGACATATTGCCCATTTTTTTTAGGAGATACCACTGTGAAATGTAACTCATTGTGCCTGCAAATGAGTACTGGGAAGTGCATGTAGTGCATATTTGTGGTGTGTGTGTGTATGTGTGTGTGTGTGTGTGTGTGTGTGTGTGTGTGTGTGTGTATGTTCAGTGTGAGTGTATTTTCTAACCTCACCATAAATATCTGATAAAAGCTTTACATCTGATTCTTTTTTTTTTTTTTTTTTTTGATTTTTCTGAAACAGGGTTTCTCTGTGTAGCTTTGTGCCTTTCCTGGATCTTGCCCAGTAGACCAGTCTGGCCTCAAACTCACAGAGATCCGCCTGCCTCTGCCTCCCGAGTGCTGGGATTAAAGGTGTGTGCCACCACTGCCCGGCCTACATATGATTCTTACATTCATCTAGTTTAATAACTAATTAAAAATGTATTCAGAGAAAGATGTGATAAGGGAATACTTGACAAGATCTCAAGCTGCAGCTTCAACATACTCCTTCTGACTGAGACATGAGGATGTCTGTGTCAACATGGTTGATTGCTCTACCATAAACCTTCTCTCATATAACATGACTAAAGATGAGTGCATCCAATAGACAGGTTCCCAGTTTGCATCCAAAACTAAAACTTCCACTACTGTATTTACTTCCTAAAGCTGCATGACCAATTAGCAGATGGAGGAAGTCAAACAAGGAGTTTATTTTACCGCAATTCTGCAGAATTCAGAAAGAATATCACACAATACACCACACTTTATTGGTGACTCAGGTTTTCCTTGACTGCCTAGGCTCTGGGGCTTGTTCCTTGGTGTCCCTTAGCCTGTAGATCCACCACTCCAGTTATCACACTGTCTTTTAGCATGACTGGGCTAAGCTTGCATTCATTCTAGACAAGCATGTAAAGGCAAATTCATTTTGTCTTCCAGAAAAAAAAGTTAGTCTCCTTTATAACTTAAAGGTCTCATTGTAGGCTGAGATTTCCCAATACAGCAGCTGCTTCCAAATTACTACACTGAGGATTATATTACTTATGAATACTCAGCTGATAGCTCAAGCTTATTACTAACTTGTTCTTAAACAACTCAAATTAACCCATTTCTATTAATCTACAATCTGCCACATGGCTCAAGGATTTACCTGAACTCCAGAATGTCCTGTTCCCTCTGCAGCTCCTGGCAACTCCCTGAGTCTGCCCTTCCTCTTCCCAGATTTCTCTTAGTCTGTCTCTTGCACTCAATCTCTTACTTCCTAGATGTTGACCAATCAGATTTTTATTAGCCAATGAGTAATAAATATTCATAATGTGCAAATAGATAGTTTTTAAAAATAAAGTATTTAAAGAGACAGTAAAGGTAATATAAAAAAATAAGCCACGTAAAGATGGCTATCACACAGAGAATCTGGATTATGTTCTCTTTGATATTTGTAACTGAAAAAAAAACACATTTGATTGTAAAAGCTGTTGAGTTATGCCAAAATGTAAATTTTAAAGGTACCTTGACTTCAAAATTTAGATATAAGGATATGTTGCTTTGGAAAAGAGGCTTTGCTTTTGTTTCCACAGAAAGCCAGAGGCTATAGATTTGTTCCAAATTAAGATACATCAGGTTTGATTAGCTAAGACCGCCTAAAACGTCTCCGATGACACCAAGGCCCAGATTATCCAACATCCAAAACTGTTTCAAGGCAATTGGCTCAGACAATGCACCCTCACGAACTACTCCATAATCCTAATATTTTCTTTGTGTCCCCATAAGATACAGCAGCTCCCCTCCAGCAAAAAGTAGTAAAAAAGCTACACCCAAATTCCAAAATATATCAAGCTGGCTTTGGAGATGAAATTGGCTCATTTCTTCTCTAAACCCAGGCATATTGCTTAAAAAAATGTTTAAGAGATTCTTATGTCCCAAATCAAAAGAGCCCTCTGGTGTGGGACAGAAAAAAATACAATATTTTTATTTAAAACAGGTTGATTATAAATGCTATCCCTTTCTAAAAAAGAAAATGGGATATGATATAGATATATAGGATATAGAGATGATAGGATAAAAGAGTAGATTAATGAACCTACTTTTAAAGAGCAACAACTTGTTTAAAATGTTTTATATTGGTATAGGTTTTAGTTTATTGATACAAACTTAAAGTTAATTTTGTTATACTCTGTGTATACTTCTACTATTTTTTAAGGTGTTATGTTTGTACAGCTCATTTAAAATTGTAATGGATAATTAAAAAATAGATTAATAATTAGTCATCTATGATAATCATACTCATAGCCATGTTAGTTAAGTCTTCTAGGTATACATAGATATATTTCAGATAGATAGGTAATCTTCAAATACTTCAAAGACCTACAAAATATGGCATTTAAAATACTTTAAAAATTTAGACTTTCTGGACAATGAGACATGTCTGCTCCTGGCAGCACTGATTTACTTCAGAGAAGAGGATGAGCATCAAAGACACTCCATATGGAGTTTATCTTCACCTTGACAAAAGTAGCCATTTGGGCAAGAAACTGTTCTTGCCTAGACTGCTTGAGCAAATAAACATACAAGACCCATGGAAAGGTGACCACTAAACCTTGCTTGAAAAATGGTCCTTTAGGATCTTGCTTCACAGAGGAAACTGCCAGACATTCTACAGAACACACACACACACACATACAAAAAAAAAAAAATGACTGAGAGACTCTAACCCTGTGGGCTAAAAACAGATGCCTCAACTTTACAAGAGAACTTTGGATGACTGTCCAGGCTGCCAGCTGTCTCTGTCTACCCTACAAGACTCCCAAAAGTTGCTTTCATCCTTCTCCCATTTCTCAGGTAGTATTATATCCTTCTGAGGTCTTTGATGTAGTTATAACTAAATAAAAATTTCTTTAGTTATGATAAAAGATAAGTTAGATATAAAACTTTATACTCACAAATATAAGATAGATACGATATCTTCTTTAATTTTTCCAAATAGACTAGTTATTATAAATAGACTAGATATTATAACTGTAATTCTTGCTTGATAATTGTTTTGTTATCTGTAATTTTACTATGAAAAAGTTAAAACTTTCCTTTAAAAAAAAAAAGAAATAAAAGGGGAAGTGCTATAGGATGTTCTGTATGGCAAATGTGTTAATAAATAAAACACCGATTGGCCAGTAGCCAGACAGGAAGTATAGGTGGGACTAACAGAGAGGAGAATTGAGGGAACAGGAAGGGAAGGGGGAGACTGCCTGCAGCCAGGACAAAGAAGATGTAAGGTACCAGTAAGCCACGAGCCACATGGCAAAGTATAGATTAATAAAAATGGGCTGAATATAAGAGTAAGAGCTAGACAATGATAGGCCTGAGCTAATGGCCAAGCAGTTTAAATAATATAAACGTTTGTATGTTTATTTATAAGTGGGCTAAGGGAATGCCGGGGCTAGGCAGAACCCGGTGAGAAAACACTCCAGCTACAATAATGTAAAAAATAGATTGTTTGACAGCCTTTCACCTTTTTTTGTCTAAATAAAAGAGGAATATTTTATCTTTAACATAGTAAAATTGTATACAATAAAAACAGGTATTAAGTAAGAATTATAGTTATAATATCTAATCTATTTCTATTTGACAAAATTAAAGAAAGTATTTTCTTATCTATCTTATCTTGGTGAGTCTAAAGTTTTGTACCTAATTTACCTTTTATCATAATTGAGGAAAACTATAACTATAACTCTCTAGTCTTCAGTTTCATCAAAGACTCCAGAAAGATGTAATGTTACCTAATGACAGGGGCATCAAGACGCCTGGACAGTCACCCAAAATTCCCCTCTAACTTTTAATCATCCAGCTCTGGCCTACAGGCCTAGAATATCTGACAGACTTTCCTGTGAACAGCAAATTTTGAAGGACTGTCCTACCTTCCCTTGGCAAATTTCAGCAGTCACTTTTCTTTTGCCCTCCTGGTCCAGTTTGGACAGTAATTGTCAGTAGTTGTGGCAAGGGCATTTTCTTTGCCCATTTGGCTAGCTTCTGCCATAAAGAAAGCAAACTTGGTGCTTCTTCAATGCCCATCACCTCTGAAGTAGATTGGTACTGCCAGGAGCAGACATGTCTCACTGCCATGAAAAGTTTTAGGTTATTAAACATAATAAATGCCATATTCTGTAGATCTTCGAAATGTTTGAAGATGAATTATCTAAATATATTTGTGTATGACCTTGAAAACAACCTAACATAAGTTTGACTACTATTTTCTGTATTTCTTAATTATACATTAAAGTTTTTAAATGAGCTGCAAAAACATAATGCCACACGCAACAGTAGAAATATACATATATTATAAAAACTAACTTTAAACGTGTAATAATAAACCAACTAGAACCTCACAGATGTTCAGTAACCCTAATTTAAAAAATAAGATTTCAAAACAAGTTTTCTAAGAAAGATATTTAATCCTCCAAATAGGAAGTTCAGAATGAATATGTGCCCAAAAGGTACCAGACTTTAAGTATATTTAATTAAAAACTCTATCCCTCTATCTACCTAACTATATGTCCTTGCCTCTACCTATTTTTTATATATATGTACCACGTAAATACATGTTAAAATAATTGGCTAACTATATTTCTAACTTTGCAATATGTGTATTTGTGATTCCCTTATTTTTACTTAAACTAAAACCATTCCCCATTTCCTATGTGTGTGCATGTGCTATTCTGCTGAACACAAATTTATCATAATATCTAACAACATTGTTTTTAGTGATTATAGCTCATTTTTCAATGAATTATATTTAGCAATTCCATGTAATTATTGATGTGTTATCTATCTATGTATGTATCTATCAACCTACATACATATTTATCTATGATTCAATTTATGTACATATATGTATGTATGTATATGATAGATATATGTATATACGTATCCATTTATGTATGTATATATATATATATACATACGTATCTACATATTATCTTCTATCTACCATCTATCTTTCTTCCAATCATTTCATTTCCAATTTATCTTTATCTTATTAATTTTAGTCACTGTATTGTTTTAACTGTGCTATACAAGTTATTGTGTTAAAAGTTTATATTTCACATACAGAAAGATACATATTGATCTTTTAAATGTTACTACAATGAGTTTAAATATATTCTCAAAATTCATTTGAAAAATTTGATAGTTTATTATTTCTGAATAAACATGGCCTTCACTTTTATTTGTCATTCCCTGTTGGTAAAGCAACATTATAAACCAAAGCCACATCCTGTAAATCAGAGTGAGAGCTATAAAATGAGCAACAACAATCTATCTCTTAGGAATGAAGTTAGTGCATCTCACGCAGCACTGATGAAAATGTGAATTATTATAATTGCTATATTCTACACAGAAGGCAATGTGGAAATGGCTGTGAAAATTGAAACTATAAATATACTGAAATTTACTTCTTAGAGATCTGTTCCATCTTATCTAAATAAATAAAGTCAGCATAATCAAAGTGTTTATAGGTGATAGTTTATTTATACCATCACTTATCTGTAAAATATCTAAATGCCTAATTATAATATTAGACATGATAAAATATATGGATTAGATATGATTTATATTAAATAAATTTTTAAGTATGCACATAGGAAATATGTGAACAACACATAAAAATAGTACTATGTTTGATGTACACACATTATCTAGAACTCAGAATCTCAGCTTTGAGATATGCAATAACCGGTCTGTTAAAAAAGAAAAAAAAATTTGCCTGGTTACAGTAGATGGCCAGTTCAGACTCCATATCCTTATGACAAAGAGTTTTAGCCAGGATCATCCTGGAAGATTCCTCAGAATTTCCATTGTACTAGGTTTCTAGTTCATCCTGAAGATGTTCCCAATTCTAACTGTCTCTCCTAGTACTCTCTCCCTCTACCTACCCTGATCTGATCCCTCCTGTTTCCATCCCTACCCACCCCCAGTCTCTGACTCTTTTGTCTGATTTTGGGACTCTTTTCCTCCTACTGAGTTGTCTTATCCAGCCTTAATATGAGGAGAGGAACCTAGTGATATTGCAACATTAATATGCCATGATTGGTTGGTATCCTTGGGAAGCCTGCTTTTTCCTGGAGGAAATAAAGAAGGAGTGGATGGGTTTGGGGTAGGGAGTGGAATGGAAGGGGAATCTGTGGTTGAGATGTGATATGTGAAAGATAAATAAATTAAATATAAAAGAAATTAGCAATAATAAAAATGGCAATTTGATTCATAAGCCACCCATCATATTCTTCATTATTTCTTAGATTTTATTTCTTCACTAAAGAAGTGTCCTCAAAATTATCCTTTAATAATGTGGTGGTTTGAATGGCAGTGGCCCTTATAGGCTCTTAAATTTGAAAACTTGTACCCCAGTTGGTGGAGCTGATTATGAAGGATTAAAAGGCATGACCTTGTTAAAGGAAGTATGTTACTAGGTGTAGCCCTGAGGTTTTGAAAGTCCATGCTAGGCCCAGTCTCTACTTCTGTGCATCATACTTGTGCATCAGCTGTAACCTCTCAGCTACCACTTGGGCACCATGTATGTTTGCTTTTTGCAAGGTCCCCCACCATGATGACCATGGACTCACCCACTGAAACCATAATCCTCCAATAAACTTTTTTCTTCAAAACATTGCCTTGGTCATGGTAACTCTTTGCAACAATAAAAAAATAACCAAGACAAGTATCTTTATTTGACATCTACACATTGATGACTTATCCACTGTATGAAAAGTTTACATGAATCTTGAGGTAGTAAAACTATAAATGCACTAATACATAAAAACCTACTAAAATGTAATCATACAATCTCACCACTAAGGGAAAATGTTTACATCTATGAAAGGAAAATCAGACATTATTTATTAGAATAAACAAAATGGTCAAATTTCTAATAAAAGTGAATAAAATCCAGTATAAAATAGAGGACTCTATTTCTGACACAGGATTTATTTATTTGCATTATGTTAATGTCACTTGCCAATGGTTGATTTGCTCATTTCAAGATTATATTTATATAAATATATTTATATTTATTTTCACACACCAATATTTATGGTAAAAACAATACAGAAATAAGCATGGCTATAACTCTCACTTTATAACTGATCACATGACTTACTTGGTGTCTGCACCTTTCAATTCTGAATTTTCTAATCCTTCAGCAAATGTTTAGCTACATGGTCCTTTACTTGGTTGGGTGGATAAAAGTGCCAGGTGTAGAATATTTTTCCTTTTTGTTTCCTTGCAGTGATTTTGTTATTACTGTTTTTCCAATGGCTTAGGTCACAAGTACACAACACTAAAATACAGGTTTTGTGTATGTTCCCAGCATACCATATTCTGCATGTATATGAAGCACTAATCTTCATCTCATGAGCCACCCCAACACTATTCACCCCAGATAGTACCATAAATTTCGTCCATGATTTCCCCACATCTGTGGATGTCAAGGTAACTAATTATCATTCTTAACTCCATTCTTGATGAAATCACTGTGTTTCCTGTTGAAGTAGTATATTTCTCTGAAGCTTGCTCAGTAATTGAGTAAAACCAAAACTTAGTATAAGCCAGTCATCCTAGGGTCCACCATGCTATATCTATATCTATATCTATATCTATATCTATATCTATATCTATATCTAATCTATATCTCTATCTGTCTATCTAGTCTCCATGGTTCTGTGGGTTGTAGTCTGATTGTTCTTTATTTTATATCTAGAATCCACTTATGAGTGAGTACATACCATGTTTGTCCTTCTGGGTTTGGGTTACCTCACTCAGGATGATTTTTTCTAGTTCCATCCATTTGTCTGCGAATTTCATGCTTTCATTATTTTTCTCTGCTGAGTAGTACTCCATTGTGTATATGTACCACATTTTCTTAATCCATTCTTCAGTTGACGGGCATCTAGGTTATTTCCAGGTTCTGGCTATT
This sequence comes from Peromyscus eremicus, assembly GCF_949786415.1. Lineage (NCBI taxonomy): Eukaryota > Metazoa > Chordata > Mammalia > Rodentia > Cricetidae > Peromyscus > Peromyscus eremicus. Next base: position 10,709,583 of record NC_081421.1, read on the forward strand.
ACAAATAGTGCTGCTATGAACATAGCTGAGCATGTATCTTTGTGGTATGAATCAGCATTCCTTGGGTATATGCCCAAGAGTGGTATGGCTGGGTCTTGAGGTAGTTCGATTCCTAATTTTCTGAGAAACAATCATACTGATTTCCACAGTGGTTGTACAAGCTTGCATTCCCACCAACAGTGGAGGAGTGTTTTCTTTGCTCCACATCCTCTCCAACATTGACTGTCATTAGTGTTTTTGATCATAGCCATTCTGACAGGTGTAAGGTGGTATCTCAGAGTTGTTTTGATTTGCATTTCTCTGATAATCAAGGATGTTAAGCATTTCTTTAAATGTCTTTCAGCCATTTGTGATTCTTGTTTTGTGAATTCTCTGTTTAGCTCATAAGCCCATTTTTTAATTCGATTGTTCAGTATTTTGATATCTAGTTTCTGAGTTCTTTATATACTTTGGAGATCAATCCTCTGTCAGATGTGGGGTTGGTGAAGATCTTTTCCCATTCTGTAGGCTGTCTTTTTGTCTTATTGACCATGTCTTTTGCCCTGCAAAAGCTTCTCAGTTTCAAGAGGTCCCATTTATTAATTGTTGTGCTCAGGGTCTGTGCTGTTGGTGTTATATTTAGGAAGTGATCTCCTGTGCCAATGTGTTCAAGAGTACTTCCTACTTCCTCTTCTATTAAGTTTAGTGTAAATGGATTTATGTTGAGGTCTTTTATCCACTTGGACTTGAGTTTTGTGCATGGTGATAGATATGGATCTATTTGTAATCTTTTACATATTGATATACAGTTATGCCAGCATCATTTGTTGAAGATACTTTCTTTTTTCCACTGTATAGTTTTGGCTTCTTTGTCAAAAATCAGGTGTTCATATGTGCATGAATTAATGTCAGGGTCTTCAATTCGATTCCATTGGTCTGTATGTTGGGTTTTGTTGTTGTTGTTGTTGTTTTGGTTTTTCAAGACAGGGTTTCTCTGTAGCTTTGTGCCTTTCCTGGAACTCATGTGGTAGCCCAGGCTGGCCTCAAACTCACAGAGATCTGCCTGGCTCTGCCTCCCGAGGGCTGGGATTGAAGACATGCTCCACCACCGCCCGGCTTGTATGTTGGTTTTTATACCAGTACCAAGCTGTTTTTGTTACTATAGCTCTATAGTAGAGCTTGAGGACAGGGATGGTGATGCCTCCAGAGGTTGCTTTATCATACAGGATTTTTTAGCTATCCTTATGAAGTTGAGAATTTTTCTTTCCAAGTCTGTGAAGAATTGTGTTGGGATTTTGATAAGGATTGCATTGAATCTGTAGATTGCTTTTGGTAAGATTGCCATTTTTACTATGTTAATCCTACCTATCCGTGAGCATGGGAGATCCTTCCATTTTCTGGTATCTTCTTCAATTTCTTTCTTTAGAAATCAGTACCCCTAGATCTGTGGGTATTAAAATCCCAGCAGAATGAACCAAAGGTTTTAGACTTAGTTTGCTGAGTATCAGTGAGTGGTGACCTTCCCATGTTCAGACCAAGGGTCCTGAGCCTGTGCATTCTATCACAGTCAGCATTACACTCTGGATATGCCTCCAAGGAAAGTTATCATAGCCCTTAAAATATGTTCATGTACATAACACTGCAGCTGAGAATTTAAGAAGCTATTTCACTTTTCTATCAAGCCAGCTGCTTCAGGACATTGAAAAGTGTTTCAAAATGAATGAGTTTGATCAATCTCCATTGAATTCAAATGAATAAACTGAGTTCTTTGAATGACTTCTTTTACTACAAAGTGATATTCTTGTTTAAATTAAAGGCTTTGTATGACATCAAAATGGTAGATCAGACATATTTTAAGTCCATTGATGGTAATTTTGATAGAAAATTATATGCAGAAAAAGCCAGTTCAAGTCTCATGTATCTATTCTAGGGATTAAGCTCTGCATATTACATGAGGAAACTAGACCTATGCACAAAAACTGTCACCAAGAAATTCTAGGATCACCCAAATAAGTGGTGCCATATTGAATGTTTAATGGCAATCTCTGTTTTGGTAAGAGTGCACATACTTGGTGAGTGATGATATATGTATTACCAAATCAATGATTAGCCTTCCTCTGTGGCATCCAGTCACTGTTTTTATGAGTATTGTCATGTAACTAGGGAAAGACAGGTTTGTAACCATAGAACGGGCCATTTTTATCCATTTAAATGAGAACATTCTTCTTTGACAGATGCATCAGATGAGCATTTTCGTGGGATACATAGTATCTTCACATCTTTTGCCTGTCCAAAGAGATTTATTCACATCTTTCCCCAAATATTGACTTATCATCAATTTTTCCTAGGATACTCCTTTTTAAAAAATATTTAATTAACATTTTTTATTTATTTTACATACTAACCACAGTTTCTCCTCCTACTTCCCCTCCTGTTCCCCCACCCCTGACTCCCATCTATCCCCCTACAAATCCACTCCTTCTCAGCTCCATTCAGAAAGGGGCAGGTCTCCTATGGGATTGAAGAAAGCATGGCACATAAAGTTGAGGTAGGATGGAGCTCCTCCCCCTGCAAAAAGGCTGGGCAAGGTATTCAGCATGGTAAACAGGTTAACCAAGCCAGTTAAGTGCCACTGATAGGCACTGATCTCACTGCTAGGAGCCTACAGACAGACCAAGCTACACAACTGTCACACACATGCAGAGGGCCTAGGCTGGCCCCATGCAGTCTCCTTAATTATTGGTCCAGAGTCCATGTGCTCCCATGAGCACAAGTCAGCTGTCTCTGTGGGTTCCCCAGTCATGACTTTGACCCTCTCTGGCTCATGTAATCTTTTCTCCCTTTATTCAGGATTCCTAGAGCTCAGCCAGGTGCTTGGCTATGGATCTCTGCATCTACTTCCATCAGTTACTGGATAAAGGCTCTCTGATGACAATTAGCATAGTCACTAATCTGATTACAGTAGATGGTGAGTTCAAGCTCCCTCTCTACTATTGCTAGAAGTCTCAGCTGGGGTCGTCCTGGTGGATTCCTAGGAATTTCTCTGGCACCAAGTTTCTCCCTAACCATGATATTGTGCAGTCGAGACAGCTCTAACATTAATCTCCTTCTCTATCCTGTCCTTAACCCACTTCCCTCCTGTGCCTGCCCAACCCACTCCCTCAACTTCTCATCCTCTATCCCCCTCACCCCTCTCCCAGTTTTCTCAGGAGGTATCTTCTATTTCCCCTTCCCAGGAAAATCCATTCATTCCTCTTTGGACCTTCTTTGTTAGTCTAACTTCTCTGGCGCTGTGAATTGTAGGTTAGTTATCCTGTATGTTACTCCTAATATTCACTTATGAGTAAGTACATACTATGTTTGTCTTTCTGGGTCTGGGTTATCTCACTCAGAATGATTTGTTCTAGCTCCATCCATTTGCCTGCAAATTTCAAAAGGTCATTATTTTTTAAGCTGAGTAATACTCCATTGTGTAAATGTACTGCATTTCCTTATCCATTCTTCAGTTGCGGAGCAGCTAGGTTGTTTCCAGGTTCTGGCTATTATGAGTAATGCTGATATGAACATAGTTGAGCATGTGTCCTTATAATATGACTGATATGACTTTGGTTATATGCCCAAGATTTGTATAGCTGGGTCTTAAGGTAGATTGATTGCCATTTTTCTGAGAAACTGCCATATTGATTTCCAAAGTGGCTGTATAAGTTTGCACTCCAACCAGCAGTGGAGGAGTGTTCCCCTTACTCTACATCCTCTCCAAAATAATCTGTCATCAGTGTTTTTGATCTTAGCCATTCTTACAGCTGTAAGATGGTATTTCACAGTCATTTTGGTTTGCATTTTCCTAATGACTAAGCATGATGAACAATTCTTTAAGTGTATATTGGCCATTTGAGATTCTTCTGTTGAGAATTCTCTGTTTAGATCTGTAGCCCATTTTTAAATTGGATTATTTGGTATTTGCTTTGTGGTTTATGGAGTTCTTTAAATATTTTAGAGATCAGCCTTCTGTCAGATGTGGGGTTGGTTAAGATCTTTCTCTATTCAATAGGCTGCTGTCTTTTCTTATTGACAGTGTCCTTTGACTTACAGATGCTTTCCAGATTCAGGTCCAATTTATTAATTGTTGCTCTCAGTGTCTGTGCTACTGGTGTTATATTCAGGAAGTAGTCTCCTTGCCAATATGTTCAAGGCTACTTCCCAATTATCTTGATTCTCCTTTTGAGAATCTGAGTCAGACCATCCAGTTAAGTGACTGGCCAAAGATCAGGAGGAATATAATTATAGTCTAACCAATTGAATTTGCAAGAAAAATGAACAACCCGGGCAGAACTTGAATTCTATCTGCTGAGAGGATTTATTTTCACCACTGTCCTTCGTGGATGTCTCAGGGAGGCTGTGGAGAGGGTGATGTCCACTTTCTGGTAATATGTGACTATCGTTAGAACCATCTTTCATCTAGACCTTACTCTTCTCTTTTTCTGTTGGTTGATTTCAGGAAATTTTCTGTGACATCACAGGGGGTCATTGAGAGAGAGAAGCTGCCATAACAGGAATGAAGAGAGATGACATTTTGGTCAGCTGGTATGATAACTAAATTGTACCTTCAAATCCTTCAAAATATAACAATGAAACACTCCTGATATAAAACATCAAGAAATCCAGGTCACTATGAAAAGGCCAAATCTAAGGATAATAGGAATAGAGGAGGAAAACAAAAACAAACCACAAACAACAACAAAAACAATCTCAAAGGCCAAGAAAACATTTTCAATAAACTATTAGAGAAAATTTTCCTAAGCTAGAGAAGGAGATGCCTATAAAAGAACAAAAAGCATACAAAACACTAAACAGATTAGACCAGAAAAGAAAGGCTTCTTTTAATCAAAATATTAAATGTACAGAACTAAGAAATAATATTAAAAGCTGCAAGTGAAAAGACTAAGTAACATAAAGGCAGACCTGTTGGAATTAAACCTGGTTTCTCAGTGGAGACTCTAAAAGCCAGGAGGGAATGAACAGCTGTGTTGTTGAATATGAGAGATTACATAAACAAGCCCAGACTGCATACACTGCAAAAAAAAAAATACACAATAGATGGAGAATGTAAGAAAGTCCATAATAAAGCCAAATTTAAACAATATTTATTTATAAATACACACACACACACACACACACACACACACACACATTCACACACTCCACCACCACCCACCACCACCAACAGCAACAGAAAATAACAGGAACCAACAATATTAATGGTCTCAATTTCCCAATCTAAAGGCACAGACTAAGAAATGGATGCAAAAACAGGATCCATATTCCCATCTTTCTACACTTCAACATCAAGGATAGACATTACTTCAGGGTAAAGGGTTCAAAAAACATTCCAAGCAAATGAACTTAAGAAACTAGTGGTCATAGCCATTTTAGTAAGTAACAAAATAGACATCAAAACAAAATTAATCAAAAGAGATAGGGAAGAAAAATACATGCTCATCAAAAGAAAAATCTACCAAGATTACATTTCAATTCTTAACATCTATATGCCAAACACAAGGGTATCCATGTTTGTAAAAGAAATATTAGTACAGCTTAAATCACATATTGACACGTACATACACTGATAATAGAAGACATCAATACCTGACTCTCATCAATGGACAGGTCATTGAGAATAAATCTAAACAGAGAAATGCTGAACTTAACAAATGATTTAAACCTAAAGGACTTAAAAGATATTTACAGAACATTTTACCTTAACACAAAAGAATAACAATTCTCTGTATTTTGTAGATCTTTTTCCAAAATTGACCACATAATCAGACACAAAGGAAGTCTCACCTATTAAAAAAAATTGAAATGACTCCCTGCATCCTATCATACCACCACTACTTAAAACTGGATATCAACAACAGTAAAACCAGAAAGCTAACAAACTCATGGAAACAGAAAAATTCTCTACTGAAGGAAAATGGGTCAAGACGGAAATGAAGAAAAAATAAAGGACTTTCTAGACTACAAGGAAAATGAATACACACTATTCCTTCAATTTATGGAACACAATGAGTGGGATGTTAATAGAAAATTTCATAGTACTAAGAGGCTACCTTGAAAAAAATGGAGCAGTTTAACAGCACACCTAAAAGCTCTAGAACAAATAGTAATCACAGTAATCACACTTAAGGGAGGTAGACAGCAAGAAAGTATCAAACTGAAGTCTGAAATCAATAAAATAGAAACAAAGAGAACGTTACAAAGAATTAGTGACACATAAAGTTAATTCTTTGATGAAATTAACAATATTGACAAAACTGTATCCAAACTAACTAAAAAACATAAAGAAAATATCCAAATTACCATAATTAGAAATGAAAATGGAGACATAATAACAAACACCAAGGAAATCCAGAGCATTATAAGGACATACTTTTAATATATGCTACTAAATTGGAAAAACTAAAATAAATGGATAATTTTCTCAATAACTACTGCTTACCAAAGTTCGATCAAGATCACATAAATTAAATAGACCTATAACCCCAAAGGAAGAGAAGAATGCCTAAGGCCAGAAAGCTTAACACAGAATTGTAGCAGAATTTCAAATAAGAGTTAACACCAATACTCCTCAAATTGTCCCACAAAATAGAAACCCAAGGAGCATTGCCCAATTCATTTTATGGGGCCACAGTTACCCTGACACCCAAACCACATAAAGACTCAATAAGTAAAGAGAATTTCAGACCAATTTTCTTTATTAACATACATGTAAAAATCCTCAATAAAATACTCAAACATCAAATCAAAGAATACATCAATAAGATCATCTACCATGATCAAACAGGCTTCATCCCAGTGATGCAGGCATGATTCAACATATGAAAATCTATAAATGTATTCCACCATATAAACAAACTGGAAGAAAGAAAAAAAAAACACATGATCATTTCATTAGATGCTGAAAAAGCCTTTGACAAAATCCAACATCCCTTCATGATAAAAGTTCTGGAGAGATATGCGGTGGTGGCGCACGCCTTTAATCCCAGCACTCGGGAGGCAAAGCCAGGCAGATCTCTGTGAGTTCAAGGCCAGCCTGGGCTACCAAGTGAGTTCCAGGAAAGGCGCAAAGCTACACAGAGAAACCCTGTCTCGAAAAACAAAACAAACAAACAAACAAAAAAAAGTTCTGGAGAAATTAGGGGTACAAGATACATACTTAAACATAATACAGGCAATTTACAGCATTAACATATTAAATGGGGAGAAACTCAAAGCAATCCTATTAAGATTAGTAACAAGACAAGGTTGTCCTCTATCTCCATACCTATTTAATATAGGACTCGAAGTTTTAGCTGGGAAAATATGACTTACTGAAGGAGATCAAGTGGTTACAAATTGGAAAGGAAGAAGTTAAAGTAAAATTATTTGCAGATGATACGGTAGTATCATAGTATGGTAGAGATATACAAGTCATCCAAAAATAGCACCAGGGAACTCCGAAATCTGATAAACAATTTCAGCAAAGTTTCTGGATACAAGATTAACTCAAAAAGATCAGTAGCCCTCCTATAAAAGGGCTGTTCTATAAGAGACAAACAGACTGAGAAAGAAATCAGGGAAACAAAGACTTTCACAATAGCCTCAAATAATATGAAATTTGTTGCCATAACTCTAACCAAGCAAGTGAGAGACTTGGATGATAAAGACATTAGGTCTTCGAAGAAAGAAATTGAAGAAGATATCAGAAGATAGAAAGATCTTCCATGCTCATGAATAGTAGGATTTATATAGCAAAAAATGATCATACTACCAAATGTAATCTAGGGATTCAGTGCAGTTCCCACCAAAATTCTAACACAATTCTTTACAGATTTTGAAAGGACAATTTTCAACTTCATACAGAAAAACAACAACAACAACAACAAAATAAAACCCAGGATAGCTAACACAGTCCTGAACAATAAAAATCTGCTGGAGGGCCCATCATTCACTATTTCAAGTTGTACCACAGAGCTCTAGTAATAAAAAGCAGTTCCTGATGTGTGTCCAGATTATCACATGCACATGTTCACATAAATATGTGTTTGCATGTTTCTTCTTATATGAAATGTGTCTATTTTGTTAGAAATATCCCCTTTAATCTACAAAATTTTCCTAATGTTCCATGTCTACTTCTTTTTGTTCTTAGTTGACTAATATTCCTTTTCCAATGTTTCCAAACTCATCAATTTTATTTTTAGCTAGTATGTTTATAATGTTCTCAACACTAAGAAATGTTATATGTCTGAAGAAATGAAAATAACATTACCCTAGATGTATCCTTATGTATTATAAACACAGTTTAGCTGAAAAATAAGTGTAGTTATTATCTTTTCATTCTTAAATTAAAGGGCATATTTTAAAAACAACTTAAGAAAATTTTGTGGCTATATCTTTATTTACCAGAGAAGCCCCAAAACCTCCACCTTCCATGTTTAAGTGTGTCTCCTTGTAAAACAGCTGACATTCATGGTAAGCATTATTTAAACACAGCAATCATCTGTTTAACTGAGTTCAGCCAGGGCTAGTGGTGCATACCTTTAATCTCAGTACTCTGGAGACTAAGGTAGGCAGATTTCTGGGAGCTACAGGATAGCTTGGTCTATGTAGTGAGATCCTGTCTTGAAAAAACATAAAAAAGATAGATAGATAGATAGATAGATAGATAGATAGATAGATAGATGATAGATAGATAGATGGATGATAAACAATTAGATAAAATAATTAAAAACTGAGTTCAGTCATTAAATTTTAAATGTGATTTTGTAAGAAAATACATGCTTCATTTATAACTATAAAAATTATACCTATTCTTACTGTAATTGCTGCATACTTATAATCTCAGACATGTTTTGCTTTATTTACTTTTCATATTTGACAATGTTATTGTTTAGTTAAATTCATTATTTGTTTGAAATTATTTCTGCAAATTTAGCAATGATTATCTTGTATTGATTGGCTTATTCATAATAAACACGACAATAATCTCTTACCTTTCTCAAAAGGTTAACATTTATTTCTGCCCCCAAAACTTGATTTTTTTTTTTTTGTTAACACTTTCTCCTCCACTGAAATGGTACTATGGACACACTGTCCCTTATCCATTTTCTCTCCTTCTTGCTAAGGAAATATAAAGTATCTAGTATTAGTTGTTGCCGACAGCAGCCTCATAAATTTCTTTTTTTTTAAAGGACTGATAATATTTTCTTTGTCTTCATACTAATTATAAGGAGTCCTTATTTAACATTTATATTATGTTTGTGAGGATTATATTTCCTGTTACATCTACATCTGTAATGATCACCAGTTGTTTACTGAATTTACGTTCTTATTTCTCTATTTGTGTTATTCATTGATGTTTGCTTTTAATTCACCAAAATAAAATGTCATACAGTGTGAAGTCAGTTTCCTCAGAGAAGTTGAACCCCAAACCCTCTCCACATTTTTTATATATACTTTCAAGAGTTGATTGAAACTTTGGCTCTTTGATTGCAGAGATGAGATCAGTCTGCTTTCAGGCAGAATGTCCTCTACTCTTTCCTGTACCGCAGGTACACAATGCTGAAAATGCACTGCTATTATTCTGACCTCAGGTATCAATTACAGATATTCACTGTGTGTAGAATATATTTTGGTTTTGACTTATTGCTCCTCTGAATAATCAAGAGTCAAAAAGTTTTCTTGTGAAAACATCTGAGAGGCTAGAGTCATGGCTGACAGGTCAAGAGTGATTGCTACTCTTCCGTAGTACAGAGTTACAGTTCCCAGCACATGCATATAACTTGATATTTATGGAAAGGAATTCAAAGTAAAAGAAGGATTTTAAAGTTATTACAATAATTCTTCTCTGTCTTGCCTTAACATGCCAAGGAAAATCTGTTAACTCCAAGTAATACATGGAAATAACTCAGTAATTGATCAGAAATAGGTTAAAAATATGGGTTTCTAAATATATTTCTGGAATTATAATTCACATTATTTATTTTAAAGTTAATAAGTAACAAATTTAGAATTTTGATTTATGTATTAAAATTTTGTTTTCCTGAGTATAGAAAGAAAAAAAATAAAAGAATTAGTTCTCATGCCTTGTAAGAACCAGTAACATGAAATCTTGTGCAATATGTACTTGGTATGAACTCTGCATCATCAGACTGATGATCGTGGTATTTTTCAGATGGAAATTAGAAAACTATTTTGTTTCTGGGAAAATGGTTTCATGGGTAAAATGAGGCACGCAACACTCCAATGCAACATTGGAGCACAACGATCCAAGTTCATTTCCCAAAGACTATATCATAAACAACAGTATGTCCTTATAACCCCAGTGTTCTGAGGGTGAAGACAGAAAAGAGCTGGGAGCTTGCTATCCAGTTAGCCTAGCATAATTCATGAGTTCTAATTCAGTGAGAGTCACTGGCTATAAAAAATAAGGTGGACTGCATCTGAAGAATGACACCTATGTTTGATCTCTGATCTACACAGATTCACCATCACACACACTTATATACACATACATAGCTAAAATTATAAGACACATTATGCTGTTAGGTGTTATACATTCTCACAACTTAAAGTATTAATAATATTGTCCATTTATATAATGTTTCACATGTTAATGGACAATAGACTAATCTTTACTGTATCCAATCTGTTATCCTAAAAATCTTTGATAAAGACCTATGGTGAAATTAAACAACATAATAAATATAATTAATGATTAATACTCAAATTCTATATATTTCGTCCATTACTAACTTATAGTAAACAAACCAAGGACATTAAAAACAGCTTACTTATTATATTTCCCTAATACAACAATTTTGTTTGGGAAGACTAAAAGTAATTATTTTGAATCTGTCTTTTGAGAGGGAAAACGCAAAAGATTTTCTCATAAAATTTGCTCATTCATATTCGATGGTGTTTTTCACAGTGTACAATGCCATCTATTGGATAATGTAATTCCCACGGTGAGCTTAATGGTTTTTTGTTGTTGTTGTTGTTTCTTTTTAACATTTTAATAAAATAGCAATAACCATCCACACAAAAGATTAGTGGTTCACCTACCTAAAACTTCAAAACAATTTCCCGATTATTTTAGTTAATTATCATCAAACCTAAGAGTAGATGAAAGTCAGAAAAGATTGCATTTCAGATGCTATATTTAAGAATCAGAAAGACAATATTTGTGAATTTACTTTGAGACTCACCTTCAGGGTAGCACACATTATTGCACTGATTTCATGACTACATAAATATAATCATAGAAATAGGAATTTTAATATGAAGTTTAAGACATCTTATAATTTGTAGAGATCACTCAATAATCTGCATATGAATAAGACTTTTTTTCTGACAAAGTAGCTACAAAGAAGGAATTGCAATCCAAGGCAGAGCAAATGTTTCAAAAAATGTAAATGTAAACTGTGAGTTTTTTGTTTTTTTGTTTTTTTTTTTTTTTGGTTTTTCAAGACAGGGTTTCTCTGTGTAGCTTTGCGCCTTCCTGGAACTCACTTGATAGCCCAGGTTGGCCTCGAACTCACAGAGATCCACCTGGCTCTGCCTCCCGCGTGCTGGTATTAAAGGCGTGCGCCACCACCGCCCGGCTGTAAACTGTGAGTTTTTAATAGAAGCCATTCAGATGATCTACTTGTCTGCTTATTATTTTTCATGTTCATTTAGTATAGGAAATAAGGCGTGACACATGATTATCACAGTTTCTGGTCAGTGTGAGAATCTGGGAGTTCAGCAACAGAGGTTAACCACTGGCTCTGATTCATGTTCTTCAAGCTCATGTTGACGAGCTTCACATTTTATCATTTATACGAATGAATGGAGGAGAGAAGGCCCCAGAAGGAGATCCACACACTGGTAAGCTGTCTCAGTCTGAAAAGTTTTAGGGGTCCTTTAAAGAGCTTAATTAAGAGATAGAAAGTAGACTTCTGCTTTGTGAGAGAGAACATAATAATGCCATCTTATGACATTCTTTTAAGTGTGTGTAGGCTTGGGTAGGTAGATAGTACTGTACTCTCTGCTTCAGAGCCAAATGCAGGAATTGAGCAGATGGAGACTAGTTACATTAGAAAGCAGAAGGAATGAAAAATCAAACTGCCAAAATACTCAATTTTATTGCATAAATATAGTTTGATTCAAAAACCTAAAAAAAAAAAAAAAAATTTTAAAATCCAGGACTGAAAAATGTCTAAACATTTTGAGTATACTGTTGTTGGAATGGCAAAGTATAATAGTTTGTACATGTCCAGGAATGTTCTTTTTCATGATTTCTTATTGCTTCCTTAAAATGCTTTGAATATATGTTCAATATAGTCACTAACAAAAATATATGAACAAAGTTTCAATACTGGCATTGAATTTGTTAGTTGCACTGCAAATTTAATGTAAAGAAATGAAAATAAGCTCATAAAGACTGGTTTCACATCATGATATTTAAATCATAAATAACTAAATGTTTTGGCATGTAAACACTCATACAAATTGATTCTCCAAATTCCATTATGCAAAGCTCATTTATAATTACATCTGCTTACATATGAGGAAAATATGTTTTGGTGATTATGTTTTGCCAACAACCATCATGTTCACTAAATTTTTATCTTACATGTAGTATTTAATATTTTATTAATTAATAAGATTCATATTAAATAATTTTATCTAAAAAATAATAACAAAGAAAATTGTTAAGGGCAGAGAGATGCCCTCCTTTGAATTGTTGGTCTGGGCTCTCTAATAGAATGCTAAAACATTCAGCGTCAGCTTATTGCTGTTGTCCTTGCTTTTTCCCAAAAGTTCCTTTTGCAGAAGACAACATCCACTTCAGAAACAGGGCCCAGAGACCATTGAGCTGGAATTGAACTAAAATCCCATTACCTGGGAACAAGCTTTCATGGTACCAGATGGTGCCAAGCAAGATTCCTAAGAAGGGAGACAATCAACAGTCCTACCCAGCTGTGACACTTATGAACCACATCAACAGCCAGCATGAAACAACAAATAAATCTAAGGGTTCACTAACTTCACACATACCTTGGAAATAACCAAAAGCTATGGCTGGGGGTTTTTGCTCTTTTTGGGGCCCTGCCCCCCAGCTCCCAAATAAATCATACACAAAGACTTATTTGTAATTATGAATGCTCACCTTAGCTTGGCTTAGTTTCTTGCCACCTTTTCTTAACTTTAGAATTTCCCATCTATCTTTTGTCTCTGAGCTTTTCCCTTTCTATTTCTGTATGCCTCTGTTTTTTACTCCATGGCTTGCTGTGTATCAAGGTGGTTGGCCTCTTGAGTCCTTCTCCTTCTCTGACTGCTAGCTCTCTCCTCCCAGATTTCTCCCTCTATATGTTCTCTCTGCCTGCCATCCCTGCCTATAAGTTCTCTTGCCTTGCTATTGGCCATTCAGTTCTTTATTAGACCATCAGGTGTTTCAGACAGGCACAGTAAAACAGCTTCACAGAGTTAAACAAATGCAACCTTAACAAAAGTAACACACTTTAAAATAATATTCCATAACATTTCCCCCTTTTTGTCTAAATAAAAATGAAAGGGTTTTAACTTAAATATAATAAAACTATATACAATAACAATTATCAAGTAAGGCCTAGAGTATCTGCCAGACTTGTCTATGAAGCAGGAATTTTGGACTGTCATGCCTTGTTTTGGCAAAGTTCATCAGTCACTTCCCTCTGTGTTCTGCAGAAAATGTGGCAGACTATTCAGAGAAGCACAAATTTTAAAGGACTACCCAATTTTGTTTTTGAAAAAGTACAAAAGTCTGTTTCCTGTGTGTCCTGCATGTCCAGTCTGCACAGCACACTGTCAGCAGTCAAAGGCAAGAACAGTTTCTTTGTGTAGTGGCTAATCTTGCCACAATGAGGGCAAACTCCATAAGTATAGAATGTCCTGTGCTGTTTGTTCACTTTCAGGGAGGGGGCCAAATAGGCACAGAGTCAAACCACACAGACTCCAGGAGAATGTAGAAACAACAAGTTCAGTTTATTCAGGAAGAGGCTAGCCTTATATACCCTCCACCCCAACCTTGCGGGGGGGTGGGGGGGAGGTCTGATGAATATGCATCTGCTGGTGTAACATGGCTGTTTCTCATTGGTCCAGGTCATCTCCTAGTCATATCTCAGCTGTTGTTGCTAAGGCCATTAGGCAGACCCAAGTTGGCTCTCAGAAAGTATCTGTTTTTACTTGTTTGAGCTGGCTGGCCCTCAAGACTGTTAAGGATGAGTCATCCCACACATAAGGAATTTTTTTGCAATGACCATCATCTCTGAGGTAAATTGGTGCTGCCTGGAGCAGATGTGTCTTATTCTCATGAAAATCTCTAAGCTAACAAAACCTTTTAAATGCCATGTTTTGTAGGTCTTTGAAAGGTTTGAAGATCATCTATCTATCTAAAATATATCTCTATATGATATGGAAAGCATACTTAACATATCTACAATTTTGATTGTTTTAAATGACTAACCACTATGTTTCTGATTATCTTATATAGTTTATAATAATAGCTTTCTAAAACTAGAACTTCACCCTACATTTTCTTTTCTTTTTTTTTTTTGTGGTTTTTTCGAGATAGGGTTTCTCTGTGTAGTTGTGTGCCTTTCCTGGAACTCACTTTGTAGACCAGGCTGGCCTCACAGAGATCTGCCTGCCTCTGCCTCCCGAGTGCTGGGATTAAAGGCATGTGCCACCACAGTCCGGCTTCACCCTACATTTTCAAATGAACTGTATAGGCACAATCCCTAAAACAGCAATAGAAATATACATACAATATGTTGTAACAAAAGTAACCTTAAATTTTTATCAATATTCAAAAATCTTTTAAACAAGCAGAGAAATACATATACCGTGTAACAAAAATAACTTCAATTTTTTATCAATATTATATATTCCTCTAAATGATAAAAAAAATCCATAACCCACCAAATAACTAAAAGCTTCCCACATCCCTCTTGAGAATGTGGGCAAAAGTTTTCTACATACTACTTCCTGCTGTCTGTGGATGGAGTTATCTTTAGGGTCTCGGGGGAAATTTTTGAGTTAATGACCAAGTCCTAGGAAGACCAGCAGTAACTTTTGCTGATAGATATCACCTGTCAAGTTTCAGGAGGTCTTGTTAGATCAAACCTGATCCATATAAATCCTGAAGGAATCCACAGGCTCGCTTCTCCTGTGGGAACAAAACTCCAAAGCATTTTTGATTTCCATCTGACAAATATATTTTTTGACTACTTTCTTATAGTTAATGCATTTCTAAATTTTCTAGATTGGTACAATTTCGCAGTCCAGTTCACAATCCCTTGTGTCCTAGCACCTATCTTTTGCTTCTCAATAGTCAAAAATTCAAAATCAACACATACAGGATTCAAACTCCCTGTGTATTTCCCATCTTATGTGGCTTTTTTCTTTTATATTATTTTGCTCTCTTTAAAAACCTTATTTTTATTTTTAAACTATCCATTTCTTTCTATGACTATACCCCCCCTTTTTTTTTTATCTTAAGCCTACACACATTGTTAAACACACTGTAACCTGTTTAGAAGTTTTGCAGTCTGGATCTCCTTTTACCACATATCTCTAGTCTTTTTTTGACTGCATGAGCAAACTTTTCAACTGCTATCCTACCCTTGGATTCTCCAACTGCAGCTCTGAGCTGGCTCTATCTGCTTCTCTGTTCTTGAAAACCAAGTGAGAGAGTCGCAGCCAGTGGGAGGTTTGTCTGACCAGGAACTGCATTAAACCTTCCTAAAGGTCTAGATCTTCAATGCTTGCACTGCAGTAGGCATTTTTACTTAGTTTTTTTGTTCCTACTTAACATACTAGCTGCTCAAGGGCTCAGTGAATGGCAGAATCTGTCGGGCCAAAACTCTTAATGGAGCTGTATACTCTTATTTTTTTAGCTTTCTCGGGCTCTAGATGAACATTCAAGCCTCACTTTTCATGCCAAATAGTTGTTGTATTTTGGCTTTTTTTTGCAGGGCCTACCACCCAGTTCCCAAATAAATCATACACAGAGGCTTATTCTTAATTATGAATGAGGCCGGAGGTGGCAGCGCACACCTTTAATCCCAGCATTCTGGAGGCAGAGCCAGGTAGACCTCTCTGAGTTTGAGGCCAGCCTGGTCTACAGAGTGAGTTCCAGGACAGGCTCCAAAGCTACACAGAGAAACCTTGTCTTGAAAAAACAAATAAAAAATATGAATGCCCAGCCTTAGCTTGGCTAATTTCTTGCCACCTTTTCTCAACTTTAAATTATTCCACTTATCTTTTGCCTCTGGGTTTTTTTTTTTTTTTTTTTTTTTTCTATTCCTGTATACCTTTCTTTGTTTCTTTCTTTGTGGCTTGCTGTGTAGCTGGGTGGTTTGGCCCTTGAATCCTTTTCCTTCTCTGACTGCTAGTTCTCTCCTCCCAGATTTCTTCCTCTATATATTCTCTCTGCCTTCCCGCACTGCCTATCCTTTCTCCTGCCTTGCTATTTGCCGCAGCCCGCCCAGCTGGAGCACGAAATCTGGCGAGAGATCAGAGGTTAAACAGCACTCTAGACACCCAGTTTCAGTTCGTCAGGGAAGCAGCTCTCTTTATTCGTACCAACACGGGTTTATATACCCCTCTAACAGCAGGAGTCAAGGAATGGTTACTCTGTATCCGTAGGCAAGCCGGACACTGTTTTCCAAACAGGAAAAACCACAGAGGAACTGATCCCCAGCACCCTCCGGAACTCGACTGCACATTTTTCACACAAACAACTTAACTGGGACAGGACAAAAAAGGACATTTAAAATTAAGACAGCAAACTTACTGCTGCCGACACTATTGGGCAGTTCTTTATTAGACCATCAGGAGTTTCAGACAGGCATGGTAACACAGGTTCACAGAGTTAAACAAATGCAACATGAAGGAAAGTAACACACCTGAAAATAATATTCCACAACAAAACACTCTCTCATTGGTTGTAAGACCAGACCCAGTCGATAAGGGAAACCATGCCTGGTGTTGGAAAGCTAGCTAACTATTCAGTGCTCATGAAGTCATGGTTATTGGAGAAGACTATAAATCACTGATTTACTAACCCAGAAGAATCCCTAACAACAATTTATAAATTCTGTTGTATCTCCACAGATAGTGTATTTTTCAAGCCTCATCAAGGAAACTTCTCTTTGCCATAGAGAGGGATTACTACAGAAAACAACAGCCAATGAAAATGTAGAGTTGTGGAGCTCAGTACCAATGGATGCATCAAAAACACCTCCTCCCTTAAGGCTCAGGGAACATTGTGGGATGGGGCCAGGAAGATTGACAGAGGGTTTGGAAGGAGAAAAGTTGTAATTAAATTATAGTATCAGAATAATATTTAAAAAGGACAGCTAAAGATGATATAAGTGCCTCAAGAAGAAGTCTATACTTGGGTATATTAAAAAACTTGATGAGATAAACAGGAATCAATAAAGAAACTCTACTTTTAGGAAGGAAAGAGAAAGAACTTCCCAGACAAACAAAGTTATAAAGAAAGTTAATAATAGACATATTATAAGAAAATTTATAGATAATTTTTCAAATTCAAAGAATAATAATACATGAAAATAAGTTGGAAAATACAAAACACAGATATAAAATAACCATCTTAATATAAGCAGGCAAATATTCTAGCATCATAATCAAATAGAGTGAGTGTATCATAAGTTACATCATTAAGAAATAAATCAGCTGGGCAGTGGTGGTATACGCCTTTAATCCCAGCACTCAGGAGGCAGAGGCAGGTAGATCTCTATGAGTTCGAGGCCAGCCTGGTCTACAAAGCGAGTTCCAAGAAAGCTACACAAGAGAAACCCTGTCTTGAAACCCCCCCCCAAAAAAAAGATAAATCAAATAAAATGATAAGACTGAAAAAATCTTAATTTTTATATGAAATAGGAAACATAAATTGTCTTGAAAAATTCAAAAGACGAGAAGGGTTAATTTTTAAAACAGGATTTTTATTTTCCTACAATCATGTAACTTTTAATTTTTATTTGTGTACATGAGTGTTAGGCCTGCACGTATGTGTAAGTGGAGAATGGCAGCTGTGCCTAGGATACAGGGTTCTCTCCTTATGGTGTATGTATGCCCTGTGACCTGCTGTGTCAAGCTTGAGCTGCCCTAACTTCTACGAGTCAGGATAAATTCTTTCCTATTAGAGTATTTTAATAGAAAAAGAAACTAAAAATCCAGGTACGGGTGACATCTAATCTAGACAAATGGTGAAGATGTGCATTTGGGATGGCACTGTTTTTTTCTAGCTGGAAGCATGCTTAGAACTAGCCTGTCCAAATTAGACATTAATTAAAAAAAAAAAACAATGATTGGCAGGCAAGAACCTCTCATATGAGCAAATCCATAACAGGACTTCAGTGTTTCTCTTCTGTCACTGTGGAAAGGTAAAACCGTACAACGTTCTAATTGTAATGAACCCGTATTCTACCTCAACACCCTAATTATCATAAGGCTCCTGAGTCATTCTAATGTCCTCGATATCAGCCAATTTCCTGTCCTGCTCCTGGCCACAACACTCTTCCAGCCAATCTGTTAAATGTGAGGTACACTGAGTGTGTTTATATGATGCTAGCACACTGGAGGTGCCCACAGACAATACATTGCACAGGACCCTTTTTCTTATTCTGAGCAGTGGTCACAAACCAGAGGAAGTGCTTTTCTCAGTTTCCACAAAGACTAGTAGTATACCCTACAGACATATGAAGTGACTGAGCCATTGATAGAAATGACAAAAGGTGTAGCTTGAGTTTTCTCCAGTCCCGCTTGGGCCCCCACAGTTCCACAGCCCACTTATAAAATAATCACTCAAAAGCTCATATTAATTAAAATTGCTCAGCCATTAGCTCAGGCTAACTATTGACTAGCACTTACATCTTGAATTAACCCGTTTCTATTAATCTATAAATTGCCACATGGCTTGTGGCTTACGGTACTTTACATCTTCTCATGACAGTGTCGGCTGGCAGCATCTCCTGACTCAGCTTTCTACTTCCTAGACGTCTTCTCTCTCTTTGTCCTGCCTATACTTCCTGCCTGACTACTGGCCAATCAGAACTTTACTTATTAACCAATCAGAGCAACACATTCAGAGCATACATACACAACATCCACAGCAAAAAGGCAGAAACAAGACATTACACAAACAGAAAAGCACCCCAGAGCAGTAAGTGCATGAGTTGCATATGAGAAGCTTGTCTCTATGTAAGGTCAGAACCTGCTAGTGTTAGAAACACAGGAATCAAAGACAGAGATTCTAATCACTGCTTGTTCTCTCGCATGCATACCCCTTGATATTTGAAGATGTTGAAAACAAGAATAGGAGGTAAGACACTTAGGAATAAAGATTCCTACTGTCCTGCAACAGTCATATCAAAGTTTGGCTAAATTTATTAATTACACCATACAATAAATTTTTAAATATTTTAACATTGGGGCTTAAAGGGTTTTATTTGTTTGCTTTCTGCTCTTTTATTTAATCATTTTACTTTATGTACATGGCTGTTTTACCTGCTGTGTTGGTTTGAATGAAAATGGCCTCCCATAGGTTCATATATTTGAATGCTTGGACATCAGGGAGTGGTAGTACTTGAGAAGGGTAGGAGGTGTGGCCTTGCTGGAAGAAGTGTGTCAATGGAGGTGAGTCTTAAGGTTTCCAAATCCCAAACCAATTCTACTGTCTTTCTCTCTTCCTGCTGCCAGAGGATTCAGTTGTAGAACTCCAGCTACTTCTCCAGCACTGTGTCTACCTGCATACTATCATGCTCCCTGCCATGATAACAATGGACTAAACATCTGAAACTATAAACAAATCCCAATTAAATGCTTTCCTTTATGAGATTTGTCATGGTCGTGGTGTCTTTCCACAGCAATAGAACAGGGACTAAAACACCTGCACAGAGGTGCAAAGGTAACCATGGAAGACAGAAGAGTGCACTGAACCCCTAAAATTGGAGTAATGGAGAACTGTGACCTGCTGTGTGAACACAGGAATATGAACCCAGATCCTTTACAAGAACATCAAATAAACCTTCTAGCTATCTCTCTAGCCCCTGAAACTTAATGTTTTTATTCTTCAAATTGCAGCTTGAAGCCTACAAGTATGGATAAAATTTTATTTTTTTCTTTTACTAGATATTTTTGTTATTCCAAACCTTTCTGTTAAAAAATAAATCACTAAAATGCTGATATAAAAGCCTGTGGGTTTCATTACTAAAGAAAATTTATTTTTTGTTTGTTTACTACTAATCAAATTATAGCCACAAAGGCAAAAAAAGAAAAGTTATTTGCTCTAACACATCCAGGACATCAAGAGTCCTGACCTGAGGAAACAAATCTTTTGCACTAACACTATTTTATAAGATTCCTTTTATGTTGGTGTTTAATTGTATTTGTATAAGAATTTCTAAATGACCTCCATTTCTGCATGGAGAAGATAACTATATAAGTTAGACAACTCAATAAACCTATTAAATGTGATGCTGATGCCTGGCAGTTTATAAACTAAACAGAGAGATGCTCATCTTTTAACTTGGTGGACTCTTATAGATGTAACTAAAGTATTCCATATCTGTGGCGAACTATTAATTAGTTATTTATCCGGACATAATTTAGAAATTTACCACATGTGTGATGGGAGTGACACAGGGATGTAAAAAGTGTCCAGCTATGCCATATGGGTACCTTCTAGTTTACAGAGCTTTAAAGTAGTAATCTAACATGTCTGAAGATGGACTGTTCATGGCTCTCCTAACCAAATTTATGTGCTTTGTACTTATTTCAACTTTTGCTCTTTAAGGAATTTGAACCATATTTTTTTCAATTATTTTATTATCATATAATGTAATATTGTTAAGTTTCAACTTCTTTTAATTGAATTCCTTATCAACATCATCTTCATCATAATCATCATTAGAAATAAGACTAACTGAAGATCCCTTGAGTAGACACCAGAAAATAAAATTGGTGGTACACACCTTTGAGTAACATATGTGCTCTAGGTAAGGAGTACTAGTCTCAGCCACTGTTATGGAATCTCAAGCTATGTAAATATGTGTTGCTTCTGTTTATGCTGAAGAATATTGCTTTAATTTTTTAAAAGATAGTACATTTGTTTCTGCTGCATTTGTTTAATGATGTAAGGATGTGCTACATTTGTTTTGGCTACATTTGTGTAATTATGAAAGGATGTGCATTTGTTTCACATTGACTGCCTAGGGTACCATGCTGTGGGATATCTTTCTGTATACTGTGAATATGTTTTGCTCTGATTGGTTGATAAATAAAACTGCATTGGCCTAGGGCAAGGCAGCTTGGAGGCAGGCAGGAAATCCAAGCAGATATATGGAGAGAAGAAAGGAGAGGGTGGAGAGGTGCCAGCCACTGTGAAAGGAGCAGCAAGATGCCAGCAGACTGGTAATGCCACAGCTGTGTGGCAAACTTATAGATTAATAGAAATGGGTTAAGTTATAAGAACTGGCTAGCAAGAAGCCTGTCATAGGCAATAAAATAGATAATTAATATTAAGCCTCTGCCTGATTATTTATACGTGGCTAAGGGACCTCGGGGGCGGGAGGGGTTGGAAGATGTGCTGGGCAAGACCAGAGAAACCTTCCAGCTACAGTACCTGATTGGTCTAATAAAGATCTGAATGGCCAATAGTTCAGCAGGAGAGAGGTAAGTGGGGCTGGCAGGAAGAGAAAATGGGAAGAAAAATCTAGGCTCAAAAAGAATGAGAAGAGAGAAAGAGAGGAGAGAACAAGGGAGAAAGAGAGGGACATGCCCAAGGCAGAAGCTAGGCAGCCAACAGACAGACATGAAGACAGCAGGAAAGTAAGATGTACATGAATAAAGGTAAAATCCGCAAGGCAAAATGTAGATAAAGAGAAACAGATGAAAATAAGAGTTAAGCTAAGGCCAAGCATTCAAAACTAATAACAAGTCTCCGTTCGTGATTTGGGAGCAGGTTGGTGGTCCAAAAGGAAAAGCCTGATACAAGCCACCATATAGAAAATGCTCTCTACCTTGCTATGACACCATTACTATAACTAATATTATTTATTCTTCTTCTTTAACGAGTATGTAGCAACATTGCTATATGTCATCAGCCAAACTCTAAAATCAATGCTTCACACACATGTTCTTAAACTATGCTTCATCTGAAAGTGTATGTTCTATTACAGTTTAGTTATTTGCTGTCCAACTGTTCTGCTTTACATTGGTGAGAACATTTAAAAACTGGCAAAGTCAATGGATGACTGGTAAATGTTCTGAATGTAGAAGAAAACAAATGGAGTTTTTCAACAAACTTAAATCAATAATAAAAAATCAAGTTGCAATTGGAAGGTCTTGGTATTTAAAATTTGGACTCAAAAATACATACATTTATATAAAATAAATGACTGATAGGTATGAGAAAGACTCCTCATGTGTGGCTTGCATATTATGGAGGATTTTTATAACCTATCATACTAAATTTCATTAGACTTACTTCCTATTAGTTTTCTGATTTCTGAAAATACTTGAGCCTGAAGTTAAAACCAGTACATGTATATTGAAGGGAAACGTCTATGAGTCCAAACTTCTCAATTATTAGGTGGAAGCTGAAAACTGATATCTTAAATTGCTTTTCGGAGTTGTATTGCTTCTTATATTTTCAATTCTCTTCCCTGGAATGAGTGGGTGTGGTAGGTGGAGAGGTCAGCATTCCCAGATCTGGTTGATCAGATTTTCAATTTTGCTGTGTAGTGTTGGACCCTGTTATAAACAACAGAAATTGTATCCCCTCCTCCCCTCAGGTCACCTTGTTTCCCCCTGGAGATTTTGACAAAGTGAGTCTGTCTCTTTGGAGCTTATGGTGGCAATATATTCTATTTCTTTGAATATGCTTTAAGAATAAAACTATGTTTCAAGGCAATGAAAATAGAATAAAATCTTTTGTATTCACACCTGTTTTGTTACTTTTTCTCATTTGGTGCTTCTATCCTCATTCCCACCCCCTAATTCTTTTCAGTCTTTACTAATATCCAACATGGAGTCCTCCCTAACCCTATCCTTCTGTCAACCTGTGTCTTCACAACCATTATATTTATTGAAGTAAGGAAGATGAATCAAAATGACGAGAAACAATATACTTATCCCATCCTTTAAGAGAGTAGAGAAGAGCCTAGGACAGTATACTGAAAAATGCAAGTAGCAAATACTGTTTTATTCCACATCATTAAACAAAGACCATCTTTCAAAAATAATACTTCATTCATCAACAATTTTCACTTATAATAGAAAGTGATTTTTTAAATGATGAATATTTGACTTGAGGACATACTACACTGTATCACTATTTAGTATTCATGAAAATATCTAGAGCTTCTTAGTTTGTTGATCATGTTTTTTATGAAATTTCTATTTTATTTAGATATTACTAACTCTAAAATGTATTTATGTGTGACTTGGTGAGTTCAAAACTTGTATTTACTTGTTGTGACTGTAGTTAACATAATTACCCAGAATGCATTAGTTCAAAAGAAATATTCAGATTGTATGCTTTAATAAAAATGATCATTGTAGATTCCCTATGCTGCACTGTGGCCTTTCTCTTTCTTTTCCGGTTTAAGGACCCTAAGGATTTTGGGGTGAGTGTGCAGACATATCCAAGTCCAAGAACCACACTACATATAACCAGTCCTGAAAGTACCATTGGAATGGTATTAAGAAAGCCCTCAGCAAAAAGATAAGAATCTCACAGGTGGTCAACCCCAAGTTGCTGGAAAATATGCATTTTGTCAAGAAAACCAGCATGAAGGACCACGAGAAGAGGTAGGCAAACATTGCAGAAGGAATGTGTGCACAGGATGATCCCACCACATCCCTGGTGATGCTTAAAGAAATTTAATGGTCCCAACCACAAGCTCTACCAACTTGCTTTCATTCTCACCTTACTATTATGAAAAAGATGTGTGACTGTAGAGCCAAGAGTCAAAGGCCAAACCCAAACCGAAGCTTACGTCATAAGTTCAGGTCAGATCTAGATTACAGTTCCTGTGTAGGTTCCTAAGGAGTCCCACGCCCCTTTGAAGGCCCTGTAGAAAAGGCCTCAATCTACCAACGTAAAGACAAGTGGGCTGGCATGACCCTCTACCCCACACAGTTTTCAGATGGCTGCTGTACTGTACTGTTCCTACAAATAAGCTTGGTGCAGTGTGGGGGCCCACAGAGACTCCATAATATGACCTTTTTCCATCTTGACTCAAGGTCAGAGAGTCTGAGCTTAGATCTATTTGTTTGTTTGCTTGTTTTAAATAATGAGGTATGTCTGTGATGTTTGTGATTATAAAAGTGGCTTCCTTACATTCTTACTGCAATGATAGTAATTTCAAAATATGTATAATTGTGGAAAATTCATGGCTGGCTGTGTGGTTATGTGGCTGGCCTCTAGCATCCTCCTCTCCTTCTCCTTTTCTTGCTCCTTGTTTCTCTTTTCTCAAGCATCAATTTCCCCTTCTATTTATTCCATGCCTGTCAGCCTCACCTATCCCTCACCTGTCTGTCTGCCGTTGAACTCTTTTTTAGACCAATCAAGTGTTTTAGGACAATCAAAGTAACACAGCTTTACAGAGTTAAACAAATGCAGCATAAATGAATGCAACACATCTTTGTATCATCAAACAAATATTCCACAGCATAAACAAATATAAAACATTTTAAACTAATATTACTCAACAAGAGACTATTCATTCAGTTACAAAAAAAGAGGTGATCACGAGAGGGAAGAGCTAGAAATCCCAAAATGCATCTGTGAAAATATATAATTAAACACATAATTTGCATAGTCAATATATAATAGTAAAATGCATAAAATATGTAAAAATAAATTAATATTTCCTTATACTTTATTTTACTATTAAAATATGCCTTATTACCAAGAATCAATTTATATATTGAACAATACCATTTCTGTATTTTGTTTTATCTTGTTCAACTTATTTAAGAGATATTTCACCCTCACTATATAACTGGGGATATTAATACAGAAATAATATATCACTAGAGATGTCGTGACAGCACTTCCTGATAGATTATACAAAATGTCACACTGTGAACACACTGAAAACACTTATTGTGATATTAGCCATCAGTTATTATGACCCTAAACAAAGTGAGATCATAAAGTATTAAATGTCTTTCATTATTGAATTCTTACAAAATAAATGGAATTTCATATCACAATATATATTTCTCATATGTATCTTCTCATTGGATTGTTTAGGGTTTTTTTATTATTGTTTTGAAATATCCAGGATTTTCATCAACATGTAACACTTCCAGTAATGCTGGCTTCAATGTGATCTACAAGTCAAAACTGTAAATCCTATCCCTGTGAACCCCGCACTTGCTTGAAGTTTGAATAAGACACCAGTCATCTTGTGACCCTTACTTCAACTCAGATAAATGTATTATCTTTATTACTTCATAAATCATTTCCTGTATTCTCTCTACATATGTTCTTTTAAGTGCTTGGGGAAAGTGTTTCTAATAAAATTCTTACCTTATTCCCCTCCTGCTGACCCTGTCACACTCCTTAGGTATCACACATTCATTTATTCTCTTAGGTTTTAAGTACAATTCAAGTACTAAACAGATTCTTGGACTAAGTTACAGAAGAGAGGTGCTTTCTTTCACTATCTGAAATGTTTTGGAAGAAACAGACTAGCAAAAGAATGAATAAAGTAGTTTAGAGTTTACTGGAAGACATACATGGGAAACCATCTATGAGATCGCAGAAAAGATCACTTCTAAAAGTGGTAAAATTCAGGAAATGCTTCAGAAGGTAGTATTACAGTGTCTAGGTGAGGAGAAAAGAGAGTGCACCAGTCAATAGCACATGCAAACAAAGGACCATGTTAATTACTGAGACTACAGAGTAAGGTCTGAGATTGATGCCGCAGGAGACAGGAAAGGCATAAAGTTGTACATTTAAACAGTATCCATGAGGCTCTAAGGCATTTAAATATACTGTATTTCATAATAATAAATCACTTAAACAATGTAAGCAGAGTTTTATAGGTAAAGTGCAAGGGAAAATGGAGATGAGCAAAAATCATTATGCACCTAAGAAAATCATGGAGAAGAAATACCATGAAGCTTTTTCCATGGATTATGTAGTTAGAAGAATGCAATGGTCATGAATTGACATACTTTTTTATGATAGATTG
The DNA here is from genome assembly GCF_949786415.1 of Peromyscus eremicus. Lineage (NCBI taxonomy): Eukaryota > Metazoa > Chordata > Mammalia > Rodentia > Cricetidae > Peromyscus > Peromyscus eremicus. The sequence continues at coordinate 10,735,859 of NC_081421.1, forward strand.
ATATGACAGAGAAAATGATTAAATAAATAAGTAGTCTTTCAAGCAAAAATAACCAAATTTTGTTGATAAATTAATGCAATGACAAGAAATGAGAAATGCAGTAACTTAAAAAATATTTTTTTTTCCCTTGTGAGAGTTGGCTCTGACTCACTGACTCAGTTTTGTGAGCAATGGTTTTGAACATGTTGAGGTTTCCATTTGTTTGAAGAAAAGGTAAATTTCGCATTTTGGAGTAACTTGGAAGTTTTGCATTCACACATTTATTTCTTGATATCTAGTTGAAGAGTGTTCACCTCATGCAGAACTTGTACTGTATTTAGTAGTGAACACCTGAACTCTGTCCCCTGTGGTGCTGATACTGCATTAGGAAATACTCAGCAACAAAGTAAGAAGTAATCTAGGGAAGTTCAGACTGGGAAACGTGATTCTAAACAAACAAAAATTTTCAATTCAGTAAAGCTACAAGAAAAAAAAGTCAATAAAATGATGAGTTTGTTTTTTTGTAGAAGTACTATGAGAAATGAGACCAAGAAAACAGACAATGGGACACATCTGAATAGAATCAAGTAAAATGAAAATTTCTTAGCAAAGATAAGACAAAAAATAACAAAATGTGGAAAGGGAGATTGGACTTATTCTGTGTTCTATGAGCAGGTGACTTACTTCAGTGACTCAAGAAAGAGATGAGACTCAGCTACTAGGTAGCAGCATTGAATTGATTCAAAACACATCAGAGAATGAAGGAAAGTAGAACTTCCAGGGAAGACAGACAGGTTAGAACTGTAATAGGTGATGGAAGGGTGTGGTGCCTGGGAGCATGTGGAGACATGCTTATGGAGAAGACAATCTTATAGGGCATTTATACACACAGTAACCACTAGGGTGTGGTAACTCTTAGGCTGAAAAAAATTTCTGAATAGGAAATAAAATTTGAGCCATAAGAGGTGATTTCCACTAACTGAAAGAGGTTATAAAACTGTATTTTGATTTTTTGTTCCTCAGATGATGGTAGAAGTTTAAGATAATTGGGAAATTTTATGAGTTGCCTGGCAAAAGTAATTCTCTAGAAGTGGGCCTTACAAGGATGAACATGACTTTGTCTCCTAAATATATTCTTTCTTCTTTCTTCTTCCTGATCCATCATGATGTTCATAGCTCTACCACATGCTTTTGCCCCCAGAAACTTAGCAGCTCTAGGATGGACTGAAAGTCTTTGACAACATGAGTTACAATGAGTATTTCCCCTTAAGGATTTATTCAGGTATATTTTTGTACTGTAAAGCAGAATGGTACATAAAGCACTGTGACCCAGGACACAGACAAGAACTGTGTTAATGAGCAGGGTGTGATGAAAAATAGAATGAAATTCTTTGTATACAACTCAGGGGATATTGTTCCTACTCTGGTTTGCAGTTATTAGTGACATCCTTGGCTATTATACCAGTAATTTAAGAAATAGTAAATGTGCAATATAGATGATGAATGAGAGGTGACATTCCAGAGAAGTCTAGACATATGATGACAAAGGCAAAGAAAGCCAAGGCTTACAAGAGACCCACCATAATCAGAAACTAAAAGCATGATTTGAAGAGATGAAATTCTTCAGAGACAGTACAAAGACAAGAAAGCCAGTGTTAGAACTCTGGAGAACAGCATTACCTGAGAAACAACAAAGACAATAATAGTAAAAACTGAAAGTGTACTAAGAGTCACAAAGTCCAGTAAGGCAGGTTATAAGCACTAAGGACAGGGTACATAAATACTTAACATTGCACCACAGATACAATGATACTTATATCTAGTGCTCCAGGGAAAGCCCCCAAGAACAAGCTGGGATTTCTCACCTATTGACTTCTATAATGGCAGATCCACCACTGTGGTAAGGTGCAAGAGACTGCACAGGAAATAGGAATTAAGGACAGAGCAACAATAGAATGATTGAATGGTTATAGAAAAGTGGTAAGTATAACATGATGTATAAAGTAGACATAAGAGTAATTTAGAGTATTTTCGTTAGTGGTTTTTATAAATAAAAGTGTCTGGCATGGGGACTGAAACAGGAACATACACAAATATGCACAGAAAGATTAAAATTAAAAAAACACTCAGAATACAAAGCAATGCTCAAAACAAAGACAATGAACCAGCCTTTTCTTTCTTTTTTTATTCATTTGATATACCAACCACAGATCCACCTCTCTTCCCTCCTCCTGCCCCAGACATTCCCCCAACCCTTCCCCCAATCCTGTCCTCTGAAAGGGAAGGCCCCCCATGGGGAGTTAGCAAAGCCTGATACATTCAGTTGAGGCAGGTCCAAGCTCCTCCCCACTGCCTCAAGGCTGTGCAAGGTGTCCCACCATAGGTAATGGGCTCCAAAAAGCGAGCTCACACATGAGGGATAGATCCTGTTCCCACTGCCAGGGGCCCCTTAAATAGACCAAGCTTCAGAACTGTCTCTCCTATGTAGAAAGCCTAGTCCAGTCCTGTGCAGGCTCCACAGCTGTTGGTCTAAAGTTCATGAGTTCCCACCAGCTTGATTTGGTTGTCTCTATAGATTTCCCCATTGTGATCTTGCTGCCTCTTCTCATAGAATCTGTTTTTCCTCTCTTTGACTGGACTCCTGGAGTTTGGCCTGGTGCTTGGCTATCGATTTCTTCATCTGTTTTTATCAGTTACTGGATGAAGGCTCTATGATGACAGTTAGGATTTCACTGACCATATTCTCATGAACACTGCCTTTGAATATGGATGTGTGGAACTGGAAGGAATGGAGTGTGAAAAGTATGTCATATTAGTCCGAATTTCTTAAAGTAGTAAAAAGAAAAGGGGAAAATACTACAAAATGAAGATTTGCTATAACTTAGAGTTCTAGTTTTCAAATATATTGATGTGGACATTGAGTATGATTTTAGATATTTTATGCTGAGATTTGCAACAAAACATCTTCATAAAATCGCCAAATTCAAGCAGGCAAAATAAATGATATATTTCCTACTAAATCTCATAAGCGAGAGAAAGACAAAACATGCCTTTATGTAAGTAAGCTATGCTAGCTATTATTAAGAAATTTTAAGGCAAGTAAAAGTCATTCAAAATTTTCAATCTGTGTTTTACAGGCTTCCCTTTATTGCTTGTTTTTTTCAATAGTCAGTGTTGGTGTTCTGTTGTCACAATATATATAAACAAAATAGGACATGATCACTTCTCTATGTAAATGTGCTGGTATCATTTCTACAGTTATTGCATAAATTTCCTGGTATTTAGAATAAATAGTGTGCTTAATATCTGCTCACTATACTTAAAGTAGCCTAGCTGATTCATAAAATAGAATTATAGCTTAATGTTTTTTTTTTTTCTGAATTCCATTTAAATGCTTGAGAGTTTACTTACCATGAGAGATATGGACTCATTGTAAAATACATTTTTGTTTTGTAATATATTTAGTAGAATGATTTTTTTCCTTAGGCATATAGCATATTGAAATACTGTATCATGAATTATTATGAACATAATATTTGACTTAAAAAAACATGCACTAATGTTGGAAACTGCAGCCATCTACTTCCATTCATATAAGCATTAGTGGGCTATTAACGAAGAATGAAAATCCTACTCCACTGGTTCCAATAAGTTCTGAGGTTTAAAATAATTCTCACTGTGCAGTGTACAGCATAGAGGGTACCTTGTTACATAAGCATCTTGATTATCAAACATTATAAATTAATGTTACAATGACTAAAAGTGTCAGAAAAACTATTACAAAGTCTATTTTGGAGATTATAATAGAGATAATAAGTTGCAATTTGGTTTAATGAGTTGCAATTAAGAAACTGTTCCAAGAGGTGCATGTGATTTCTTTTAATTATTGGTTATTAGTTTCTCCTGCAAAAGTGTATTTGAAATCACATTACTTTAGCCATGTTAAATGATAAAATACTCTTCAACATGTTAATAAGTTACATATTGTACATCAGTAAAACCTAACAGGGAATATAATATTAATATCTTTAAAATCCTTACATCAATCAGGAAAATGTGATCATTTTCAGGAGGCCTGATCTTTATGGTATGGTAAAAATAAATATCTCGGGATATGATATTTATTTTATGACTTAGGTCACAATATTCATACATCCAGACTGGTAACTGTATATCTCTGCTCATATACTCAAGATAACTGAATTATTTGTTGTACTGTTGGGTACAAGATACCATAGAACTTGTCCAGTGCAAATAGGCTAAAAAGTATTTTTTCAGAGTTCAGGAAACTATATCCAGAGAAGAGTAAATGTATATTGCTAAATTTCCTAGTGCTGAGATAAAAACCATAACCTAGGCAACTTCTAGAAAGAAGAATTAATCTGGTTTATGGTTCCGGGCGCTAGACTCCATCTTGGGAAGCAAGACAGTAAGGTAAGGCATGGCTGCAGGGGTAGGGGGTTGAGAGATCCTATCTTCAACCACAATCATGAAGTAAAGAGAGTAAAGTTAACACTGGGTGAAAGTATAAAACTGAGAGTGGCCACCCTCAGTGTTTATTCCAGTAAAGCTGCACTCCCTAAAATCTTCATGACTTCCTCAATCAGTGCCACCAACTGGAGAGACCAAGCATTGAAATGCTTAAGCCAATGGGGTGTTTCTCTTTCAAACCACCACACTAGGGAAGATCTCTCTTGTTGACTTCTCTCTTCATTGAGTGTCTTTCCTGGACTCTTGGTGCTGTGTCAGTCTTCTGATAGAAGTTCCTCGGGTTACTGGAGAGGTGCTTGGTGTCATATACTCTTTTTGTAAGGAAAACAGTCAAATTGAATTAGAACCACCCTCGGATATCAGCACTTCTTTTCCTCCCAACAGATACTGTCTCCAAATGAGGAGTTTCAGAAGTTAAGATTTCAGCAAATAAGTGTTGAGGATATAGTTTATCTTATTACATGCACTTACTACATTTAATAATTTTTTCACAGATTTAGACTAAGAAAATGGTGTTCTTGATGGTACAATATTTGGAATAGATGTTTACAGATCATGGAAGAACAAAAAGGATACACACTGAAAATAGCTTTAATAATGAATTTTAAAAACAGAATTTTCAACTTTCATTTTAGAGGAAACAAAAGATTGCTTTGAAAAGGTTAAGGACATATAAAATATAGTATTAGTATATTAAGTAGTTGTTTGGATTCTTTTCCCAGTTCACTTGTTTATTGTAGCAATCCAAAACAAATTAGCAGGGTCCCAGCAATGTAATACAAGATCGTCAGTGCCCCTTATCTCTCCTACATTGCTCCCTCCAGTTCTGTTTCCTCTCTTCTCTCCTCATTGTTTACTTTTACTCCAAATACTGAGATGATCTCTCATGTTGGTAAAATTTGTCTGTTTGGTTATTGTTTTAGGCAGAAGTCTTTCATTCACCAACGTTTGAACTAAATAAACAATTCCTTGACATATCCCTGACTATCCATATTAAAGACTCATTCATTTGTCATTAATATTATCTATAACATACTTTTTTTCAAATATAGCATTTCTTTGTACCACACAATTTATGGTATGAAAAAGTACATGTGAGGAATTAGAAGTCTATAGTAGCTCCCAAGTCCTTTTTCAAAATTACAGTATTTAGAAGATGAAAGTCTACTGAAAATAATATAATTATACTAAAATACAACTTTTAAGACCACACAACATCAATTTATTCAGAAGCAACCCTATGCAAATTGCTCTTTATTATAGAGAAAGATTCAGAGTGACACAGAATAATTTTACCTGGGAAATGAGAGAATAAAATTTTGAGCTGATTTCTTGAGGAAAAAAAGTGTCATGGTATTTCTAATAAAGTATTTATTACTTGTATATATTTGATACTCAAATCATATAAAATATCCCAGTGTAAACATAATTTAGAGTAGAAAATGCTGATATATTTAAAACTATAAACTTCATATTGAAGATATTTGTATTTGTATATAAAGCAAATTATCACTTCACAATTGTTTGCAAAATCGAAATAAGATAATAATCAGTGTTAACTATATATAATCCAAATATTAAATTTGATCGCCTTTGTTATAAGTAATTCAATATGGTTTGGGTTTTAAAGATTCACTTTAATCACTGAAAGAATAAACAATCACAACTTGGCTGTGCACTACTTGGAATCATACAATGTGTTAGGAAGCAGCTCTCCCAGCAAGACTTAATGTTGGCTTGTACAAAAGCATTAGAGCTAGAATTAGAAAGCAGAATGAGAAAATTCAGAATGCAAGATATAAACACTATACAGGACTCCAATAGTTTCTAAGAATTTTGTTGAATTATAACAATAGAAGATGATTAGTAATATGCATCTGGCTTTAATATCTGTATTTGAAACATGGGGGACATGAAAGAAGCATGACAATTGCAAATATGTTCACATGGAGAACTGGGTGAAGGGAGGGAGCATGCCGGTGAATGAAGAATTGTAGCAAAAGAGTAGAATCTTGAAGAAAAAGAAATGGGGAGGATTTCTACCATTTAGTAAAACTTTTAAGTAGAAAATATTCATCACCATCATTATTCGGGGGTGTATAGGCATGTTCGTCCACATGGCATCATGATGATGATGATGACAAAGACGATGATGAAGAGAGTATGTATGTACGCACTTGACCATGCATACACAGAGACCAGATGTCTATGTCTAATGTCCTTTTACTTGTTTTCCACCTAAATGTTTGAGACAATGTCAAAAACATGTTCTTTGAAAACATTGAACATGCCTCTCACTCATATAAGTAGACTGGTAGAGACAGCTAGCTCCAGGTGTCCTCCTCTTTCTGACTATTTAACACTGTATTAAAGGTATGTGCTCTTCAGTGCTTTTACCAGGATGCTTTGGATCAAATTCAGGTCCTCATGCTAATACAAGGGCTTTCCCCAGTGAGCAATCTTCCAGCCACAGGAAATGGCTTTCAAAAACTCTTAGTCAATTACATGGTGGTACTTCATATTGGAAAAAAAAATGGAAGAGATTTTCTAACATAGTTTTTAAGGGAAAAAAATCTCGAAAATTAGTATTTTTTAAAAACTTTCTTCTTATTTATTCTTTGAGTCTTTCCCATCATGCATCTCATCTCCCTGTCCCTTCATATCCACACTTTTCCCTTACAACCTCTTCCCTCATCATAAAATAAAATTTAAGAGAAAATTTTAAAAAGAGAAAAATCTCATAAAACTGCAGTGTGGCATAGTGAGTCATGCATTATACTCTTTTGTCTATATATCTTTACTTGCAAATATCTATTGCAATGAGTCATTGGTCTGGCTGGAGGCCTTTGGCTTCTGCTACACCATCGAAGTTGGGTCCTCACTGGGACTCCTTTGGGGTATCTTGTTGTTGCCCTGTGTGGTGGAGATCCTGAAACTTTGGAGCTACAGGACATTATGTGCTCCAGCAGAACATAGATGGAGTGGATATTGTGGTGAGCCAACTCATAACCCTGTTTCTGGGCCTGGTAATAGTTGCAGAGTTGATCAGCCCACAAGCTCCCTGCTATACTCACTGCCAGGGTGAGCTCTCCAACATCGTCCTGGCTTGTTCACCCTATGAAGAAAGGACGAACAAGGCAGAACTCTTGCCCTGCTTTCCTGATCTCAGAGCTGGCTCATCTACACATACAACACAGGGCCCTGCTCTACTTTGTTGCCAGGTAAGGTTCAGGGGCTACTCTCCCATGTGTTACAGCTGGTGAGGGGCAGAGACAGCTCTCCCACTCTTCTGACCTCAGGGCCAGCTCTTACAACCAAAATAGGAAGGTGGGAGATGAGGGTCATCTCGCTCTCTCACCCACGCCACCATATGGCAGATGAGGGATGGTGCCAGATCCCCCATGCTCATGATTCCTTTATAATGTCCCCATCAATATGGTCAGCTCTCCTGTGCTACCAAGGCAAGGTGCAGAGCCCACTTTCCCGAGTGCTGCAGCTGGTAAGGATCAGCTCCAGCATCTGACGCAGGTTTCAGAGACAAAGCTGGAGAAGACATCTTTCCCTTGCCCTCACCAGCACGTGGCAGACAAAGGGCTCATGAGCCAGCCAAATGAGGATTTGTATGACTATAGATCTACATAAAAATAAAAGGAGACTATCTGGAAGACGGCAATAAAGTAATATTTTGCTTTGGAATGAGTTTTGTAGTGATATTCACCCTTCTGTATGTGTATATTCCCTATATTATGTGTGTGCATGAATAACTATTAGTATTCAAAAATTGGTCAATATGAGAGACATTGATTAAGGACCTCATCATTAGCCCTTGAAATTTAGTGATAAAGACAAATAATGTATTCATCAATAGAAACATCTATAATTCCATAAGTACCAGTAACAATGAGCACGTTTCTTCCCTGGGTACAGTGATGAGGCTTTGCTAAGGGTGTCAGAGAATATAGGATGTAGAAAAGAAAAGAGAAAGAGATCTTGGGAGGATTTCACAGAACGAAGCAGGAGTTTGTGCATTAATCACAAAATTAGAAGAGTTTGTGCATAAAGGCATTGCTCTTAGATCCTGGGGAAAGGGTAAGTTTATCACACAAGTGTTAGGAAAGTCTATTGTGTTGAAGCACAGTAGTAGAGTTTTGAAGGTAATTCCAAGGGAGAAGAAAATGGCAGAATGTTTGATAAATGTGGAAAGGAAATATAGGCAGAAAGACTATTGCAATTTTGCATGAAGTGCAGCTTACTCCTTACTTCCTTAGGGGAAAGATGTAATGCTCATTTTAGTGTTCTTTGTAGAGACAAAAAACCAAAATATGATGACAGGTTCCCTTAATATTTCTTTATAAAAGTGCATTCCTTGGTCTTGAAACCTAGCAATAAAGTTACTAATTAATATTTGGCAAGGAGTTTGGAAAGGTGTATATTCCCAGACACGCCATAAAGCATCCTGGTTAGAATGTAAAATCAAGGCTAGAGTACACACATTAAAAGGATTTATAACTATATTTTAACTTAGAGCGTAGATGGAAAGAACACCAGACGGCTGTTAAGAGGTTGAAAATAGAAAATATATTCTGCTATTCATCAAAAAGGGCACTAGGGATATAGAATTTATTTTAATATGCTGAAAGATGCTGAAGAATTATTTTAAGCATGGAATTGATATTTGGAATTTTAGTGTATTTTGTGATTCAGTGGATAATCTACTATGATGATACTCCAGAGGTGTTTGCAATGGGGACATCTATTAATGAAAAAAATGATAATTTTATGTTTCAAATTTTATAACATTCTATGAAATTAGCAAAAAAAATGAGTTTTAAAACTTAGAGAGTAAAACTACTTGAAATCACAGACTAAAATCTGTCTTGAAACTATGAAACAAACAGAAGAAAAATGAAAAAAACATTTCAAGATGTAGCCTGGGGCAGAGAACATTTGAATTTACCCAAATTTCACAGGGAAACAAAAATAAAAATTGCCAATTGATACTTCATCAAACTGAAAAGATTTTGGAAATCAAAAGAATCAGTCAACAGAATGAAGAGTCAAATTAGAGAATGAGAGAAAATATTTAGAAACTAAACATCTCACAAGATATTATTTTTGAAAAGCAAAATACAGTAGAAAAATTATAAAAAGAGGAGAGAAATTGTTTTTGTTGCTGTTGATAATGGTGATAACAATTGAGCAAGCTATCTTCCATATAATGTTCTAAACTGTTTAGTTATATTTATCTTTAAAGACAACGTAAGTTGAATCACTTGTGAATGGCTCTCAGCATAAACTTTGGAGCACAGAACGAAAACACACAGAATGAACTATGTAAATCTTGATAATATATCTCTGATACAGATGGAGGAATTGGTGTGCAGAACATCATAAATGTACGACAGAGAGAAAAAAATGTATGTTTAAACTTAGGATTCCCATGAATTTCTTTTATGACAATTGGCCAACAGAGGAGAGTATCATCATTCTCATTATATACCCCATTCAGCATCTGAGCTCGTAGGACTGTGAAAATTTTATGGACTAGATTATGATGTAAACAATGGGGCAATATCTTTGAACTCTGAGGTCCAGTTATTCAAAATGCATTGAAATCTTCCAAATGTGTCCATCATATATATAGTTCTTCCCAGAATAGATAAATAGATAAAACTCAAAAAATTATATGAGTTTTATATTTATTGTGATATTAATTTCCATGTTTCCTGCAGTACATCATCAGGTCTTAATAAGGCAAAGCAACATAAACTTATTCTTTGGATTCCTGGGATCTAAAATGATAATATGAATACAACTGGGCTGAAATCTAGGTTTTATTAGTGGGTAATAGTCCTGCTGAGCATACAGAACACAAATCATCTCTACTTTTTAGATCCCCATTGTGTGTGTGTGTGTGTGTGTGTGTGTGTGTGTGTGTGTGTTCAGTAGACCACATTGTATTTTCTCCTAAGCAATAAAACTCTATACACCAAGCTTGCTAATTGCCTATATCATTATATCCATTCACTGTCAATAGTAATGGAAACATCATTCTATGTTGGGGACTGAGTTAATATTAATCACTTTTTTACACAGTCCCAGTCAAAGGGATAACAAAGATGGGTTTATGATGTATAAGGTCAGGGACAATCACAACCATATATGTAGATTACTAATAAACTCTGACATATCTCTGACTGCCTCTGGGATTTCTGGATCAATAATGTAGATTTTTATCTCAACCAATTAAAATAGATTATGTAGTTAGCAATCTAATCTTGATACCCTGGTAACTAACCTAGCACCATGTGATGGATAATTACACTATCTTTATTTGAAGGGCAAATAGCCTAGTGCCTTGTGAATGATAATGAACTGTGTACCATGAGATGGTATTTAACCTAGTACCATATGAAGGTTAACTAACCTGGGGCAACATATAGGTACTTTTAGTGCTTAATGCATATTTCTACTGCCTAGTACCATATAAAACTGATGAGTAATTAACCTTGTCCTATGTAAAGGATAATTAACCTAGTAGCATGTGGAGGATAATTAAGCTAGTACCATGTCAGGATAATTACCCTAGTAGCATGTGAAGGGCAATTAGCCTAGTATCATATGGAATGTAATTAACCTGTTACCATGCAATGGCCATTAACCTAGTACCATGTGGACAATAATTAGCATAGTAGCATATGGAGAGTAATTAACCTAGACCAAGAAAAGACCCCGGAGACTCCACCTGGCATGCACCCCAGAGGATCAGCAGGTTTTTAGCAAATGCACAAGTATATACAAATTATTGAATGAGCACCTGTTTTCTCATACTTTCTCTCACTGACTGCAGTCTCCCAGCCAGGCCTTGGCTAAGAATGAACTTTATGATCTTCCCTACCATCACTGAGAATTTTCTGTCCCAACTTCATACTTAAGTTGCTTCCTCCATGGGCTCCATAGAATTCAACCTCTACTGTACAAAAAAATACATCATTTCTGTGATCTAAAAAGGTCAAAGAAACAAATGTAGAAAACATTTTTCTGTCTCACTTTCTCTTGACCTTTTTATCTCTTAGTAGATCCTCTAAAATGAAATTCCTAGGAAGATCTTTACATTCTGGCTTTTGTTTTATTCTTAGTGTTCTTGAACCCTAGTTACCAAAAATCTTCTCAAAAGCATCCTTCCCTGTCCGTTGTCTCGCTCTTCCCTCTCTGTTGTGCTAGCCCCTTACTCTCCATAGCACTCACTAAATATGGTTGACATCAGGACACTGTCGGTGGCTACCCCATCTGCCTAAAATGTCCAATAATTTCTCCATCATTCTTTACAAATCCTTGATCAATTATCACACTGAGATTGATCACAAACCATTACCGATTTACTATCCTCATTTTTGCACAGAGGATTTGCGGTGTCTCGTGCCCAGCCTTTAAGATGATGCATTTCAACAATCTATTCTAATTACAATTTTGTTAATTTCTTTTGTTAAAATGATCAGATTTAGTAGTATTCTGTTTTCATATTAAATATTTATGTTCCTGAATTTTATGGTTGTATAATCATAGTTTCTCCATTTCTCATCCAGCATGTCTGTTTATCTTTTATGGTATAGTTTGTAAATTGTGTATCTCTGTATTTGGAAACTTACTTGCTTATCAACATAATGCCCTTGTTTTCCAGAAGCAAATATGCATGTTCCATGTGTATTCTGATATATTGATTCAAAGTAGTTTATAAGAGGATCATTAAACAAAATAAATAGACAAAATTTCTAGTCCAGGGTTATATTAAATTATTTTACATTTATTATGATTGCTATCAAACTATTTCTCATGCTTTATATTTTTATTGTCTCTAACTTCTCTTTCCTTTCATTCCTTTTTGACTTCTTTAGTCATATTTTAACTGTAATGATTTCTGCATCTTTTCGTCTCATGTGTACCTTTTGTACCAAAAATAGTTATTTATACTGCATTGTAAACATTTCCTGTTGTCATTATTAGACAAATTCATTTTCTTTTTATTTTGAAATATGGAACAATCTTATATATTCATTAACATTAAAACATGAGTTTGAGCTGATTTTATCTGTAGTGAATTTATTAATAAACACTTTATGCTGATTGTAATTAATGTTCATTTAGTTTTGTTCAGAATTATTTCTTGTGTAATTATGAACTTTACTATCTTTCTTAAGGCTTTAATTTGAAATTTCATGTTGCATATTTTATTTGGCTTCTCTCCATCACTCTGTTTATGTCTTATCTATTTGCCTAAAACCCTCTCCTGGGATCCCTTCTAAGTCTGGACCTAAATAAATTCATTACAACAGCTATTATATAACAATACTGGATACATTCAATTCAAATAAAAGAATTGGTAGTTTCAGTTAAGGTTTTCTTACGTCAAAGGTCATTGGGCATGCATTTGTGAAGACAGTATCTTATGACAGTTACCTGAAGTTTTCCATGTCCATTTTATGAGTAGAGAATTAACAGCATACTCATTTTTTTTTTGGTTTGGGCTACTAGTGAGCAATGCTCTAAATAGTTTATAAAAGAAACTGGAATTCATATCTACGTTTTGCCATATGCACATGCCATCAGTCTTCTTCTTGACATTGCATTCCAGTACATAAACTTCACTTTTAAATTTAGGTGTTTGTCTTTTCTTTGATTAAAAATAGTTTCCATTTCATTTCTTAATGCAATTTCATTGAATATCACCCACCATGGAGAAGCTCAAATGAGTTTGTGAATGTTGTCTCCCCTGTATAATGTGTTTCTATGCATATGAAGAAAAATGCATGTTCTGTATCCAAATCAGAAATATTCCCAATTAGCTGTACTGTCTCCATCATCCTATCTTGCAATGCATTAAATAAGAAGATTAGTAAGTGCTGGCTCTGCTGTTCAAGGAAATGATAATCCAATTTGCAGAATTCAATAAAAACAAATTAATGCGAAGGAGAGGCCCGTGTCTGTGTCTGTGACAAACAAAATATCACAAATAAGCTTGAGGTAGATTGGGATCCTTGCTGGGAACAGCACCAAGGATGAATGTGAAAGAAATACTAATTCCCACACATAAACTAAATAAACGTAAAGTCAAAAGCATGTATAAATCGTCCTGTCAAGAAATTGTCAAGCCATGCAAACAAGAGAATCAGATGTTTGGCCATTCAAGTCTTAGGCTGAGAGACTGGCAGACCGGCCCTTGAAACCACTGAAAATTGGTGTGATCAGAGGTGTTTGGCATAACAAGAACCAACTTTATAAGGATAAAAATTAACTGGAGTGGGTGGTGGTGGCACACGCCTTTAATCCCAGCATTTGGGAGGCAGAGCCAGGCTGATCTCTGTGAGTTCGAGGCCAGCCTGGGCTACCAAGTGAGTTCCAGGAAATACCAAGTGAGTTCCAGGAAAGGCACAAAGCTACACAGAGAAACCCTGTCTCGAAAAACCAAAAAAAAAAAAAAAAAAAGAATTAACTGGAAGTTGATGAGAAGACATCACAATTAATGGGGTCTTTTTTTTTTAATTTTTATTTTGCAATACAATTACGTTCTACATACAGGCACAAATTCCCTTGTTCTCCCCCCTCCCGCCCCCCTCACCTTCCCCCCAGCCCGCCCCCCAATTAATGGGGTCTTAAGCTTACCAAGTTGGTAAGTATTCTTTGACACTTAAAAACAGTAATAATCAGGAATTATTATGATGTTTGGGATTTTTACCCAAAATCTTTATCAAGCAAATTATAAAATATAATAGGTAAAGATTTTCATAAGCTTCCTTAAATACTAGTTAAGCTTATAAATTCTACTGTTGAATACAAAACGCAGACTGGTAAGTGAGGTTCAAAAGGTTTTATAAGCAGTGAAGGGTAAGAAACCTTTAGCATAGGGTCATTGGAAAACAATGTGTCCCTGAGACACTGTCCCCAGATGCATTCTGCAAACTTGGGAATATTTAAGGTTATATGGTTTGCTTACACTATTTTTATTGTTATTTGTAATGTGTTATCACTGGCTTTGAAATCAGGAGAATTTCTTCTCTTGAAATTATACTAAAAATAATGTTAAATGTGAATCTTGAATAATTATTCTTACTAAGTGAGCTCCTAGTAGAGAAATTTCCAGTGAATTATGAGTCAAAATTATTCTTAGACTTATTAGTATGAATCTAAGTAGAATAGAATAATAATGATATCATAATGGAAGCTACAGAGCTGTAATGGAGATGATCCTTATTCCATTGTCCCTCTGGTTAATTTGACAAATTAGCTTGCTAGGACAAATGAATGGAAAGCGTCTCCTCTAGCAGGCAGAGCATAATGTCTAGTAGTTGTGTTCTTTTTAGCCATCCTGCTTGACATTTACTGTTTTAGATAATCTTTTTGTCTTATGATATGCAGTTTTGCAAAATGAAATGATGTTTAAAGAATGAAGAAAACTCCAGTGCTTACTGCATGTGTCTTTCTATATAGTGAGATTCATTCTTTTGATTTTCTGTTATAGACTAATAGAGTGCCTCTTTTAATCTTTTGACTCAGGGAGGTTTTCTAATTTCTATAATATAGATAATATTCCATAAACTTTTACTGATCCACTAATTTTGAATTTATATATTTAAATGCCATGGTATTTTACTCTAAATAAGATAACTCATTTTGTATTACATTTTTTAAATTTATGTATACTTTTTAAGCATAGCTAAGTACTTATCACATTGTTGGTGTACAGGTTAGCATTGATGGTATAAATTTAAAATTCTGGTTTATAGACTGGGGAGATGACAAACTGGCTAAAAGTATTTGTCGCAAAAGTATTTGGAAAGAGTAGTAGCCTACAAGATAGAAAAAGATTTTTACCAACTACATATCTGTTAGAGGTTTAATATCCTAACATATATAAAGAACTAAATAAAATAGATATCAAGAAAACAACACAATTAATGAGGTACAGATCTAAAAATAGAATTCTCAATAGAGGAAATTCAAATGGCTGAGAATCACTTTAAAAATGTTCAACATCATTACCCATCAAAGAAATGCAAACCAAAACCACTTTGAAATTTCATCTTACACCCGTCAGAATGGCTAAAATCAACAAAACTTAACAGCTCATGCTGTTGAGGATATGGAATTTAGTTGGTTGTTTTTTTTTACTCTGCTCTTTTACTCTTTGGGTGGCCTGCCACTCAGCTCCAAAATAAATCACCAATAGAGGCTTATACTTTCTTATGAATTCCAGACCTTAGCTTGGCTTGTTTCTTGCCAGCTTTTCTTAAGTTATCCCATCTACCTTTTGCCTCTGGGCTTTTTTCTTTTCTTACTTCTGTGTATCTTACTTTCAGTCTTACTCTGTGGCTGGCTGTGTGGCTGTGTGGTTGGCCCCTGGAGTCCTCCTCCTCTTGCACCTAGATCTTTTTTTCTCCCAGATTTCTCTCCCTATTTTATTCTCTCTGCCTTCCAGCCTTGCCTATCCTTTATCCTGCCTTGCTATCGGCCATTCAGCTCTTTATTAGACCAAGCAGGTGTTATAGACAGGCACAGTAACACAGCTTCACAGAGTTAAACAAATGAAATATAAAAAAAATGCAATACATCTTTGCATCATTAAAGCAAATGTTCCACAGCATAAACAAATGTAACACACCTTAAAATAATATTCCACAACAATGGAGGAGCAAGAGTAACACTCATCCATTTCTGATGGGAGTGCACACTCTTGCAGCCACTCTGAAAATCAGTTTGGTAGTTATTCAGGAAAATGGAAATCGATCTAACTCAAGATTCAGCTAAACCACTATTGGGCATATACTCAAAGGACACTTTGTCCTATAACATAGTACATGTTCATTGCTGCTTTATTCATAATAGCCAGAAATTGGAAACAAATTGAACACCCCTGAACAGAAGAATGGATAAAGAAAATGTGTTACATCTAAACAATGGAGAATTACTCAGACACTACAAAAATGATATTATAAAAATTATTGGCAAATAGGTGTAACTAGAGGAAATCACCCTGAGTAAGGTATCTCTGACTCAGAAAGACTAAAATGGCATGTATTCACTTTATGTGTGGATATTAGCAGTTATGTCAATGATAACCAAGCTACAATCTATAGAATCACAGAGGGTAGGTATAGAGTAAGAGACTAGAGGGAACAGAGAGATCTAGGTAGGTAAGGGAAATACAATAGATAGATATGGATGGATGAGGGAGGATGGAATGGGAGGATCAAGTAGGAAAGAGGAGAGGAGAAAGGGTTATAGGAGGGAATACAGTGAGAGACAGATAAAATCAAGGCATGGTATGGAAACCTAGTACAACAGAAGTTTTATATATATATTAAGGTTATCTAAATGCAGTCATCAAATAACTGGGGAGACAGGGCCCAAACTGGTCACCTCTGGTCACCAAACAAAGTTTCCAGTACTGTACTGGGACTGGGTTATTGGTTTACATGTAACTGAGTTGTTGACCAAGGGGCTACTCAGAATTCTCAAACAACCCAGGCTGTTGCCAAGACTACAGGTTGCTCTCCACAAACTGACAGCAAGGCCCCACTGCTGAAGATAACATCTATACAAGTCATCAAATATGGAGATGTCAAGATTGTGCCTACATAGAGCCTTCATCCATACATCCCAGCATCTTTGGTACAAAAAGGCCCTCTGCATGCTATCAAAAGAGAAATGTAAACACCCACCCAGCCACAAATTTTTATTTACAATGGTGTACTGCCTGCAAAATAGACTAAGGCAATGGTGGCACAAAGCTTGTAGGAGTAACCAAGATCTGATTTGATTTAAGGCCCACTCCATGAGATAGATTCCATAATCAACACTACTTGTATTATCAAGAACCAGAGACTAGATAGCCCAGGTGCCTAGGGTAAAAACAAATGATATTTCTCTACAAAAAGAAAAAAAAGTTAGTGATAAAATGAATCTTAATGATATTCTGCAATAATCATAGACCAATGCCTTGTCCAGCTATCATCAGAGAAGTTTCCTTGTGCAACAGATGAAAACAAATATATAATCCCACAGGGAGACATTATGCAGATTGATAGACTTTGGAACACTGAGTCCTAAATGGGATATCTCTATCAAATCCCTTGCCTCAGAGCTCAGGTAGCGTGGCAGAAATGGAGGCATAAGGAGTGGAAGAACTAGAGGGGTTAGAGGACACCAGGAGAACAAGGCCCTCTGAATCAAATGAGAAAACTTCATAAGAACTCACAGAGACTGAAGCAGCATGCACAGGACCTGCATGGGTCTGCACCAGGTCCTTTGTATTTATATTATAGCTTTCAGTTTATTATTTCTATGGAACCTCTAACTGTGGGAGAGAGAGGTCTCTGATTCTTGTGCCTTCTTCTTCTTCTTCTTCTTCTTTTTTTTCAGAGCTGAGGACTGAACCCAGGGCCTTGTGCTTGCTAGACAAGCGCTCTACCACTGAGCTAAATCCCCAACCCCTCTTGAAGACTCTTCTCTTTCTGATGATTTGCCTTGCCCAACTCTGATGTGATAGTTTTTGTTTTGTATTATCTTTTATTTTGTTATATCAGAAAATATGAATGAATGAAAGCATATCCAATGGGGTAAGGATTAGCAATGGAACTGCCATTTATACCTGCTGGGAGAGGGAAAATCAGTTTTCTCCAGTGGAGTGACACTGGGTATATCAACCACTCCAGGGTAGACCTCATACTTGGGAATAGTTGACCAACAGATAATAGACTCCACAGTATTTTTGTGGGATTTTATTTGGTTACAGTTCGGTGGGTTGTTTTTTTTTTTTTTTTGAGGTGGGGGCTATTGTTTTATCTTGTTTTCTTGGTGTTGGGGGTTTTACTGTTGTACTGGGTTTTGATTTTTGTCTGTTTTTTGAGGAAGAACTTAAAGGTCAGTGAGAAGGGAGGGAAGATGATCTGAAGAACTCAGGGGAGGAAAAGAATATGATCAAAATATATTTAATTTTAAAAATATTTTAAATAATGAGATTATAATAAAAATAAACAAATCTTCAGAAAAAGTAGTTGAAAGGTGGTTCTGGGTGAACAAATTAGGTCACTGGATTGTATCTATGAGGGGCAGATCATGGACCTCATTCCTCCTTGTCTATCTCTTTGCTTATGTGTCACGGGGTGTACAGCTTTGCTTCATAAGGTCATATGTACCCTGCTTTGGCCTCTCTTTGGGCTCAAAGCATTAGAACCACTGATCATGGCTAAAAATTCTTAAATCTGAGAAAAAAAATCTATTTTTTTCTCCTTGAAACTGGCATGCTCAATTATTTGGTAAAAGTGAATAAAAAGTTGACTGATGCACTTTCTCTCCCAGAAGGAGGTAATATTTATTGAGGAAATGAAACAACATGTAAAGAATAGTGTATATTGTCTTTTCCTAATCAAAATAACCTTCCATTGGAATTTAATTCCACTGGAGATAATGATAATTAAAATTACCAGTAGTGTGAATTCTTTCTTTCATAAAAACTGGAACAGACAATAGGCAAAGCAGGTGGAAATTTAATGTACTATAAGATATTAATTTAGACAAAATTATATTTTTTATTGAGATCATTCTTTTTTTAAGTTTTTTTTTTTAAATTTTTATTTTGCAATACAATTCAATTCTACATATCAGCCACGGATTCCCTTGTTCTCCCCCCTCCCACCCCCCCTTACCTTCCCCCCCCAGCCCACCCCCCCATTCCCATCTCCTCCAGGGCAAAGCTTTCCCTGCAGACTGAGATCAACCTGGTAGACTCAGTCCAGGTAGGTCCAGTCCCCTCCTCCCAGGCCGAGCCAAGCGACCCTGCATAGGCCCCAGGTTTCAAACAGCCAACTCATGCAATGAGCACAGGACTCAGTCCCACTGCCTGGATGCCTCCCAAACAGATCAGGCCAATCAACTGTCTCACCCACTCAGAGGGCCTGATCCAGTTGGTGACCCCTCAGCCATTGGTTCATATTTCATATGTTTCCGTTCGTTTGGCTATTTGTCCCTGTGCTTTATCCAACCTTGGTCTCAACAATTCTCATTCATATAAACCCTCCTCATTCTCGCTAATTGGACTCCCAGAGATCCACCTGGGGCCTAGTCATGGATCTCTGCATCCAGATCCCTCAGTAGTTGAATGAGGTTTCTAGCACGACAATTAGGGTGTTTGGCCATCCCATCACCAGAGTAGGTCAGTTCGGACTGTCTCTCGACCATTGCCAGCAGTCTGTTGTGGGGGTATCTTTGTGGATTTCTGTGGGCCTCTCTAGCACTTTGCTTCTTCCTGTTCTCATGTGGTCTTCATTTACCATGGTCTCCTATTCCTTGTTCTCTCTCTCTGTTGTTGATCCAGCTGGGATCTTCCGCTCCCCCAAGCTCTCTTTCCCTCGACCCTCGCCCTTCACTACCCCCATTCATGTCCAGGCTGTTCATATAGATCTCATTCCATTTCTCTGTCATTGGGCGATCCCCATGTCTTTCTTGGGGTCCTGTTTTCCAGGTAGCCTCCCTGGTGATGTGAGTAGAAGTCCAGTCATCCTTGTTCCACATCTAGTATCCTCCTATAAGTGAGTACATACCATGATTGTCTTTCTGAGTCTGGGCTACCTCACTCAGGATGATTTTTTCTAGATCCATCCATTTGTCTGCAAACCTCATGATGTCATTGTTTTTCTCTGCTGAGTAGTATTCCATTGTGTATATGTACCACATTTTGTTTATCCATTCTTCAGTTGAAGGGCATCTAGGTTGTTTCCATGTTCTGGCTATTACAAACAATGCTGATATGAACATAGATGAACAAGTGCTCTTGTGATGTGGTTGAGCATTCCTTGGGTATATGCCCAAGAGTGGTATAGCTGGATCTTGGTGGAGATGGATTCCCAATTTTGTAAGAAAGCGCCATATTGATCTCCAAAGTGGTTGTACAAGCTTGCATTCCCACCAGCAGTAGAGGAGAGTTCCCCTAGCTCCACATCCTCTCCAGCATAAGGTGTCTTCAGTGTTTTTGATCTTAGCCATTCTGACAGGCATAAGGTGGTATCTCAGAGTTGTTTTGATTTGCATTTCCCTGATGATTAGGGATGTTGAGCAATTCCTCAAATGTCTTTCAGCCATTTGAGTTTCCTCTGTTGAGAATTCTCTGTTTAGTATTAAGCCCATTTCTTAATTGGACTGTTGGGCATTTTGATGTCTAATTTCTTGAGTTCCTTATATATTCTGGATATCAGTCCTCTGTAAGATGTGGGGTTGGTGAAGATCTTTTCCCATTCTGTAGGCTGTCGCTTTGCTTTGTTGACCATATCCTTTGCTCTACAAAAGCTTATCAGTTTCAAGAGGTCCCATTGATTGATTGTTTCTCTCAGTGTCTGTGCTACTGGTGTTCTATTTAGGAAGTGGTCTCCTATGCCAATGTGTTCAAGACTACTTCCTACTTTCTCTTCTAGCAGGTTCAGAGTACCTGGATTTATGTTGAGGTTCTTGATCCACTTGGACTTAAGTTTTGTGCACGGTGATAGATATGGATCTATTTGCAGCCTTCTACATGTTGATATCCAGTTTTGCCAGCACCATTTGTTGAAGATGCTTTCTTTTTTCCATTGTGCACTTTTGGCTTCTTTGTCAAAAATTATATGTTCATAGGTATGCGGATTAATGTCAGGGTCTTCAGTTTGATTCCGTTGGTCCACATGTTGGTTTTTATGCCAGTACCAAGCTGTTTTTATTACTGTAGCTCTATAGTACAGCTTGAAGTCAGGGATCGTGATACCTCCAGAGGTTGTGTTATTGTACAGGATTCTTTTGGCTATCCTGGGTTTTTTGTTTTTCCATATGAAGTTGAGTATTAATTCTTTCCAGGTCTGTGAAGAATTGTGTTGGTATTTTGATGGGGATTGCATTGAATCTGTAGATTGCTTTTGGTAAGATTGCCATTTTTACTATGTTGGTCCTGCCTATCCATGAGCATGGGAGATCTTTCCATTTTCTGACATCTTCTTCAATTTCTTTTTTCAGGGACTTAAAGTTCTTGTCATATAGGTCCTTCACTTGCTTGGTTAGTGTTACCCCAAGGTATTTTATGTCATTTGTGGCTATAGTAAAGGGTGATGTATCTCTGATTTCCTTCTCCGCTTCTTTGTCCATTGTATATAGGAGGGCTACTGATTTTTTTGAGTTGATCTTGTATTCTGCTATGTTGCTGAAGGTATTTATAAGCTGTATCAGTTCCTTGGTGGAATCTTTGGGGTTGCTCAAGTATACTATCATGTCATCTGTAAATAGGGAAAGCTTGACTTCTTCCTTTCCAATTTGTATCCCCTTAATCTCCTTATGTTGTCTTATTGCTCTGGCTAGAATTTCAAGTACTATATTGAATAAGTATGGGGAGCGTGGACAGCCTTGCCTCGTTCCTGATTTTAGTGGAATTGCTTTGAGTTTCTCTCCATTTAATTTGATGTTGGCTGTTGGCTTGCTGTAAATTGCCTTTATTATGTTTAGATATGTTCCCTGTATTCCTGATCGCTCCAAGACCTTTATCATGAAGGGGTGTTGGATTTTGTCAAATGCCTTTTCAGCGTCTAGTGAGATGATCATGTGTTTTTTTTTTCTTTGAGTTTGTTTATATGGTGTATCACATTGACAGACTTTCGTATGTTGAACCATCCTTGCATCCCTGGAATGAATCCTACTTGATCATGGTGGATAATTGTTTTGATGTGTTCTTGGAGTCTGTTTGCCAGTATTTTATTGAGTATTTTTGCATCAATGTTCATGAGGGAGATCGGTCTGTAGTTCTCTTTCTTTGTTGTATCCTTGTTTGGTTTAGGAATCAGGGTAATTGTAGCCTCATAGAAGGAGTTTGGTAATGTTCCTTCTGTTTCTAGTGTGTGGAACAATTTAGAGAGTATTGGTATTAACTCTTCTTTGAAGATCTGGTAGAATTCTGCACTGAAACCATCTGGTCCTGGGCTTTTTTTGGTTGGGAGACTTTTAATGACTGTTTCTATTTCGTTAGGGGTTATTGGACTATTTAAATAGTTTATCTGGTCTTGATTTAATTTAGGTATGTGGTACCTATCCAGAAAATTATCCATTTCTTTTAGGTTTTCCAGTTTTGTGGAATAGAGGTTTTTGAAGTATGACCTGATGATTCTCTGGATTTCCTCAATGTCTGTTGTTATGTCCCCCTTTTCATTTCTGATTTTGTTGATTTGGATACTCTCTCTCTGTCTTTTGGTTAGTTTGGATAAGGGCTTGTCTATCTTGTTGATTTTCTCAAAGAACCAACTCTTTGTTTCATTAATTTTTTGTATTGTTCTCTTTGTTTCTATTTTATTGATTTCAGCTCTCACTTTGATAATTTCCTGGCATCTATTTTTCCTGGGAGACTTTGCTTCTTCTTGTTCTAGAGCTGTTAAGTCACTAGTGTGAGATTTCTCCAACTTATTTATGTGGGCATTTAGTGTTATGAATTTCCCTCTTAGTACTGCTTTCATAGTGTCCCATAGGTTTGGATATGTGGTGTCTTCATTTTCGTTGATCTCTAGAAAGTCTTTAATTTCTTTCTTTATTTCTTCCTTAACCCATTGGTGATTCAGTTGGGTATTATTCAGTTTCCATGAGATTGTAGGTTTTCTGTAGTTTTTGTTGTTGTTGAAATCCAACTTTAGACCATGGTGGTCTGATAGAACACAGGAGGTTATTCCAATTGTTTTGTATCTGTTTAGATTTGTTTTGTGACCAAGTATGTGGTCGATTTTAGAGAAGTTTCCATGGGGTGCTGAGAAGAAGGTATATTCTTTTTTGTTAGGATGGAATGTTCTGTAGATATCGATTAAGTCCATTTGAGTCATGACATCAGTTAAGTCCTTTATTTCTCTGTTAAGTTTCAATTTGGGAGATCTGTACAGTGGTGAAAGTGGGGTGTTGAGGTCTCCCACTATTAATGTGTGGGGTTTTATATGTGATTTAAGCTTTAGTAATATTTCTTTTACATATGTGGGTGCCCTTGTGTTTGGGGCATAAATGTTCAGAATTGAGACTTCATCTTGGTGGATCTTTCCTGTGATGAGTATGTCATGCCCTTCTTGATCTCTTTTGATTGATTTTAGTTTGAAGTCTATTTTGCTGGATATCAGGATGGCTACACCCGCTTGTTTCTTAAGAATGTTTGATTGGAAAGTCTTTTCCCAGCCTTTTATTTTTAGGTAGTGTCTATCTTTGAATTTGAGATGTGTTTCTTGTATGCAGCAGAAAGATGGGTCCTGCTTTCGTGTCCATTCTGTAAGCCTATGTCTTTTTATGGGTGAATTAAGTCCATTGATATTGAGGGATATTAATGACCAGTGATTGTTCATTCCTGTTATTTTTTGGTGGTGATGTGTGTGTACTTCTCTTTGTTGGGGTTTACTGCTGTGGCTTTATCTATTGCCTGTGTTTTCGAGGGTGTATCTGACTTCCTTAGGTTGGAATTTTCCTTCTAGGGCTTTCTGTAGGGGTGGGTTTGTGGATAAATATTGTTTAAATCTGGCTTTGTCATGGAATGTCTTGTTCACTCCATCTATGATGATTGAAAGTTTTACTGGGTATATTAGTCTAGGCTGACTTCCATGGTCTCTTAGTGTCTGCATTACATCTGTCCAGGTCCTTCTGGCTTTCAAAGTCTCCATTGAGAAATCGGGTGTTATTCTGATAGGTTTGCCTTTATATGTCACTTGGCCTTTTTCCTTTGCTGCTCTTAATATTCTTTCTTTATTCTGTACATTTAGTTGTTTAATTATTATGTGGCGAGGGGACTTTTTTGGGGGTCTAGTCTGTTTGGTATTCTATAGGCTTCCTGTATCTTCATAGGCATTTCCTTCTTTAAGTTGAGAAAGTTTTCTTCTATGATCTTGTTGAATATATTTTCTTTGCCCTTGAGTTGGTATTCTTTTCCTTCTTCTACCCCTATTATTCGTAGGTTTGGTCTTTTCATGGTGTCCCAAATTTCTTGGACATTTTGGTTCATGACTTTGTTGGCTTTAGTGTTTTCTTTGACTGATGAATCTATTTCTTCTACTGTATCTTCAACGCTAGAGATCCTCTCTTCCATCTCTTGCATTCTGTTGATTATACTTGCATCTGAAGTTCCCAATCGTTTTCTCAGATTTTCTATTTCCAGCATTCCCTCTGTTTGTGTCTTCTTCATTTTTTCTATTTCCCTTTTCAGGTCTTGGACTGTTTCCTTTATTTGTTTCATTGATTTTTCTTGATTTTCTTTCAGTACTTTATTGTTTTCTTCCAGGACTTTATTGATTTCTTCTAATTTGTTTGCCCTTTCCTCTAGTTGTTTACAGCGTTCTTCACATTTTTTTGTCTTTTCCTCTACACAAGCCTCTAGCTTCTTCATAATGTCATTCATAAGGCTATTTTCTTCTGCTTCTTCTAATTTCTGATGTTCAGGTCTAGGTGTTGGAGGAGGGCTAGGGCCTGGTGATGGTGTATTGCTATTCATTTTGTTGTATGTGTTTCTGCCTTGACGTCTGCCCATCTCCTTGTGGTTCGTTCTTGGCCTTATTCTCACACTTGGTTCAGACAGAGCTGACAGATTCAGGAAATCTCTCTCTCTTGTCCAGATGGGAGCTCTCTTGTCCAAATTGGAAGTCCAGGGCAGGATGGGAGCTGTGCTCCAGAAGGGAAGTCCAGGGCTAGATGGGAGCTGGGGGCCGGCCTCTAAGTCTCAGGAAGAGGCTTGGGGCTAGGGCGGAATGGTGTGGTGGCAGGGCATGGAGATTGCAGGGTCTGCCAGGGGTCTTGGAGAAGGGGATCCTTCCCGGTGGGGCTAGAAGGGAACCTGCCCAGTGGCCAGAACCTGGGCCAAGTTGGGCAGGTCTTCCCCAGAGTGGCTGGTGCCCAGGGATGGGGTCCGGGGCAAGCTAGGGGACTCACCTGTACTCCAGAAGGGAAGTCCGGGCGACAAAATTATATTTTATTTTTATTTATTCTTTGGGAATTTTTACAGTGTATTTTTTTTTTAAAGAAAAAGCCACTAAGAGTCCATTTTGTGTTGGCCATCTACACTTGAGTATGGTGTCTGCTCTGGATAGTGGGTGTTAAACCCAATGTCACTTCTTTAAAGAAACTATTTTTCCCTCTTTCAACAGCTATACTTTGTAAAAAGTTTTGTGATTCAGAGTGGGACTTTGTGCAAACATCTTGTCCTCCATGCTGGGATTTTGTCTGTCATGAACTTGTTTTTATGCATGGTGTCACAAGTGATTTGGACTCATATGTGCATTTATCCTCTTGTGTCTGGAAAAAAACGGTTTTCTTAAATATAAGCTACCACTTCTGGCTCTTACAATCTTTCCCTTCCCACTTCCACAATGATCCCTGAGCTTTGAGAAAGAGAGTAACACAAAAATATTCCATTCAGGGCTTAACACTCCAAAGATTCTCAGTTTGTCTACTGTGTCCAGTTGTGGGTTGCTCTGTTAATTATTATCTACTTAAAGAAGTTAAGTAAATAAAAGATAATTATTATCTACTTAAATGAAAAATCATTTATTTAGCAGAATGATTTCATCCCCTGTACTCATTACCTATCTTGCCTTAGGTTCTTCTTTCATTGGCAATATCAAGTGTGGAATTCATTTCATGAAGCCAAGTCATAATTCCAGTCAAAAAATGGTTGGTTGCTACCCCCAAATCCAAGCCACCATTATGCATATCTGACATAATAATGACATATCATTATTACATCTCTCAGTTTCATAGCTGGGTGAGATTGACGATTATTTTTCTCTTCTGGTACCATGTAGAGCACCCCCTAGTTTCATGAATGCTAGCCAATAGAGGTAATGCTTCCAGTTGAATATCAGCTAGATTTATCCATGTTCTATGTCATAAATCTTTGGTATTTTCAGCAATTAGGTCTTATTGTCAAGTTGTAGGAGGTAGCCATCAGCATTGACAACGGCCTGTAGTGGTTGGAAGTCTATGATCCATTGCTAGAGAATTTTTTTATTGTGTGACACTATTCCTGGTGACAGTTTCATCAGCAAAGCCCACCACAGCATAGATGACAAATAACAAAAGCTGGAACCTAGGACACATTGCATGGTATGTAGGGAGCTCAACAGCTTAGAGACTGGTCTTCCATTTGCTCAGTTGGTCTTATCCTCTTCCAGGCAGTTCAGCTTGTCTCTGATTCTTCCAGGAAAATGGACTTATTTACAAATGAATCTCAGCCATCTTTATAGTTTATATACTCTTGGACAAAGAATAGCCTAGTGAATTTGGTCAATTTCAGGGATTTCCTGAAACTGTTACCACATTTACTTCATGTCATAATGAATTGCAATGTAGGATGAGTTTTCTACCTTCCCTTAGGACTTTGTTTTGTTTCAATTTGTAAGCATCCTGTCCTAAAATATAATATTATTTAACTTCCATTCTATACTCAATGTCTTAAGGATTTTCCCTCCAAGTGAAAGATTTTAATCTTGGAGGAAACTGTTGCACTATAGGCTTCTTAAGTATATACTACATAAAAGGAATTCAAATGGAGTCACCATCTAATGAGGGAAGTAGTAATTCAACTAGTCATCATTTGTTACTAAATAAAACTCCCAGTATCAAGAATATGTTACATCTTTTGAAATCATTGGCCAAAAGGATTCCCATAAACTATTTTCATTTTCATTTACCAGACCTCAACAGCTACAAATATAGTTGAAAATTTAGACTAATTATTTTGCATTATAAGAAAAAATTAAGTATATCAAATGTTCTGTAACTTGAGGAAATATATTTGAAGTACTCAGAAGGAAAATAAATGTTGAGTGACAGTGAACATTTTACTTTATCTATTAGTTACATTGTGAACATTCTTTGGTTCTTGATTCAGAAAACATTTAGAGATGCAAAGACAAAAATTCCATTCTTTGTACTTAGGAAGCTAAGATTCATTCCACAAAAAAATACTCTTGGTGATAATAAAATTTCATTAATACAATGATTGCTGTATCTTAAAATCCCAGGGAAATGATAAAAAGACTCTGTTAGCTATGGCTGCTTATGGGGAACATGAAAAATACCAAACCAAATAAAATTATATGGATATAAAATAAGGAACTCACAGAGTTAATCCAAGGATAAAGAGTTTGGGAAAGTATCAATGGGTTTTTTAAATGTAACTGGCTTGAATATCAAATTAAGAAAGAACATATTTAGGTGGGGATACAACTTAATGTTAGAGTGATTGCTAATCACTTTCAAGGCACTGTGTTTTATCTATAGTGAAAGACATGCAGAAAAACAATGTATGTTTTAGAACCATTCAAAACAAAACTTATCATGTTGTAGTATTTAAAGTATTTTCACAGAGTTTCTTTGCAGATGAAAGCAAAATAGCACCTAAGTATTACAATGTGCATAAATAAGAAATATGAATTATTCTCACCATTCAGTATTTGAATCAAAAATAATCTATTGAATACCAGACATGCTTGGAGCATTTTGTTCAGTGTGGGAATTCAGAAGGTGTACAGAACCCAACATTCCTGAGATGAAAGACTTCATGTCTATATTAGGAGAGGGGAAAGGAAAGTAAGAAATTTGAATTAATTAAAGTAAAAGACAATAGTTGCTTCAAAAAGAACAATCAAGAGAGGTTGGAAGTACGAGTTTCTTCCATTTAAATAAGGTCATGAGAATGGTCTTCACTGAAAAGATAGTATTTGAAGAAAGGACAGAGATGTGAAGATATCTGGGAAATATTACAGGCAGAAATAGTCAATGAAGAACATTAAAGACCAGGACAGAATATAAAGTTAATGGCAAGATGACATATGTATCTACATTAGGATGAAAGACAAGAACAACCAGAAAACAACACCAAGAAAATAAAGAGTCTCAACATTAGATGAAATATTTTGAGCAACATTTCAACTGCTTCTCCTCTCACTGACCTGACTGAAGAGGCAACTTAATAGTCATCAAAAGCAGAGCAATTGTCTGATTATTATTCTAAAGGGAAGACTTAGCTGCTACATTAAAATAGAATGATACTAAAGTTTGGGAGAGGAACAGGGTTGGTTTAATGGTTTCAAATTGAAGATGTAAGTTTGGTGGAGGAAAAAGTATTAGCTTAATTAGGAAAGACTGTCTTGTATAGACATGGCCATCAAGGTAGATGTTTTTAGTTTTGTGTTCCATAAATGTAAATACAAATTAAAAATAAGAACTTGCTTCCCATTGAAAATAAGGGGATGTCTTCTTTAATTAGATCATTTACTTCATAAAACTTGTGTGTGCACTTTCTCTCTGAAATACACATTAATCTCTTCAAAGGCTAAATAAGCCTCTAGCTGGCTTCCTGACGACAGATTGCTTCTCTTAAGGGCCTGAGAACTATTGCTTTGAGATGTAATCACCAAGAAAAATAGTGCTCCTGTCTCAATTTTTGTTAGAATGCTGGGATTCTCATTTCAGCTTTGAAAACTCCTTCTTGCCATAAAGAAAATTTATTGACTTTCTTTTGACTAAATACTATTAGATAACACGAATGATCACCTCAATTGCTGAAATGAGTTCAAGATGAACAACCAGTGCTGTCTGATGCTATGTCCGCTTACTTAAGCATCAGTTTTAACTTAAGGATTTGCTTGCAATTTACTGATTCTGCTCAAATATATGATTCTATGCCTCTGTAATAACCTAGAATACTGCTCAAACTATTTGACATGGAGGGAACACCTATCTGGGATCTATGGATCAATTACTAAAATCTATGAAAGGGCAGAATTATGTATGTGAGCACAAAGTGGTCTGCTCAGCTATATAAAACTGTGGTATTCATTCTGTGATATCCTATTGGGTGGTTCACCTATGAGAAATGATATCATTCTTTCAATCTATAATCTCTCAGTGGGATGCTTCAGATGTTCAGTCCACTCTAGTGTCACAATTGTTAGATAATCAGAGTGTGGAGGGAATGTCATTAATGAAAGACTAAAAAGAATAAAGCTGATTTGAAGAGGGAGATTTCACAGGCATGGTACAATAACTTCAAACTGCTGGTGTAAGATGCTGTAACCTCATGCCAAAGAGCTGTATCCCAGTGCCCTGTGACCAATCCCAGGATCTAACTTTGATCTACCAAGAATACCCTTATTTGCATGACTCTCATTTGCATGATTCTGCTTTACCTGGCCACCTCTCACATGGTAGAGGTTTCACAATTGTAAATTATGTATATAGTTGGTCGAGATAACAATCAAGAACTGCATACCAGACAACCTGGATTGTACTTCTTCACATAGCAGAAAATATGTGCCAGGAAAATGTACACTAAACAGAAAGAGAGAAAGTTCTCCTGTAAAACAGAGGACTCTGAAGCCCACTGCCATATGCCATCGGTCAGTGCTTTTCAACCTTCCTAATGTTGACACTTTAATACAGTTCTTCATGTTGTAGTGACCCCCAACTATAAGATTACTTTTGTTGTTACTTCATAACTGTATTTAGATACTGTTATGAGTGGCAATGGAAATATCTGATATAGGAGATATCTGGTATGTAACCCTGAAGGGGTTATGACCCACATGTTGAGAATCACTGCTGTTGATTGTAGTCTAGCTATTGCCCAGTTGATCTCTTACACTGTGTTCAGTACATTGTTTTGTCCATTCTAGTCAAGACTGAATCCATTCATTTTATTCCATACTGCCTTTATAGTAGACAACAGTCCACTAAAATAAGGAAGTGAACAAGCTGGAAATTCTTGAGCTGAGTATACTATCTGAAGCTCTTAGGTGAGAGACCTAGAAATATTAAATCTGATAGTAGTTAGTTTTGAAATTCAGCTGAGTATATCACCATTAATGGATTTAAATGCTATTCTCCTATGTCTTTATTCAATTGCACAACAGGTAACCAGAATTTATTCTTGTTATTTGTATTTTAGTACCCATTAAGTTTACTTCACATGAAGAAATGATGAATATTGGTGTAAATATTAAGGCCACTCCACGTAGTTAAAAGGAGATTTATTTAATGGCGTAACTTACAAATTAAGGGATAGGTAGGTCGCGGGGTCTGGGGAAGGTGTATCACAGTCCAGCGGTGTTCTCTGGAGCTCTGCTTGATCCACCTCCACCATCCAGGGTCCCGGAACCGAGAGCGCCGGCCGATCGATCCAGATCTCGGGTCCCCAGGCGCCTCCCTTGGCCCCACCTTGTAGGCATGACAGTTGCCGAAGTCTCAATGGGGGTTGGAACTTCCAGATCAAAGCTGGAATGGCTACTCACTACAGATGAAGAGACGAAAATGCTAATCACTCAGGTTCCATTTGTGCATTCTATACACATGTGTTGAAATGTCACCGCATATGCCAGTAATGTGTATAATTATCGCAAGTTAATTTAAAGTTGTTTTAAATTATTAATTAACTCCAGTGTATGTGTTTCAAGATCCTGTCTGAATTATCATGTAGTTAGAAATATGAGAGAACAGGGATTTTGCCTTTATTCTACCTCTTTTCTGCCAAAAAAATCTTTCAAACTTGGAATGAATGGCTGAAAGTCAAATCTTATCATGACTTGAATATGCTTTGGGGTTTTAAAGCATTGTTTTTGATTAATATATGCATGCTGGTTAATCTTTCAAAAATGAATAAAGGAAGAAAGCAAGGAAAGAAGGGAGGGAGACAGAGAGGAGAGAAAAGGAGGGATGATAGGAAGGAAGGAGAGAAGGAAGGAAGGAAGGAAGGAAGGAAGGAAGGAAGAAGAAGGAAGGAAGGAGAGGTCCAGAGCAGGAAAGAGGGAAGACTAACATCACCAAAAGAAATAAAGCTGTTGAAAGATGGTTGTAGAAAGACATTCTAGAAGATACATTAGTTCAGGAATAGGGATCAGATTTTCTAGAAGGAATAATGTCTTGCCCAGGACATGTTAGATAATGATTTAAAGTTGGCAAATTGAAAGAACATCAAAGGTGGGAATAGTCGAATATGCCAAAATGTTTCCTTCACCCAAACAATCAACATTTTTAAAAGAGACACCTCAATCCTACTTAGTCTGTAAATCTCTCTGCACTGTTTCTGTTTGCATTAGGTAACAAATCAATGCAGGATGGTGATATTTTGCATCACCATTCTATGTGTACTTTTCCCATTGCAGTTCCCCTACAGATTAGGGCCACTGATTAAAGATTGAGTGTTTTATTTCTGCTTGAATGTGTTATGAATAAATTAGAAATGGCAAGCTGTGAAATTTAAAACCTATCATGTTTGCCCTTCAGTCAGAAAGCCTCTACCTCTTGGGCATGGGGGAAACACACAAATTTGTGAAAATCAATGTATCTTCTGAAAGAAGAAGGATGGGGCAGAGATTCAAATTCCATAACAGAAAAGTACCTGATTGAAATAAATTGAGGAGAAAATTTAAATAAATGTGGGAAATATTTATATTTGTCAAAATAGATGTAGAATCAATAAAAATATAACAGCCAAAGAACAACCCATGGTCAGACAGAAAACAATATGCTTAGTGAAAAACCCATCTGTAGCTGGAGGCCTTTGAAAGACTCCCCATGCAAATTTACTACTATAGAAGCTTCCTAAAGCATTCGCATACAGTAAATAATATAAATGTAGTTAATGAATAACAGGTGGACAATGCCTCTTGTAGGCACCATGTATTATG
Organism: Peromyscus eremicus; assembly: GCF_949786415.1. Classification (NCBI taxonomy): domain Eukaryota; kingdom Metazoa; phylum Chordata; class Mammalia; order Rodentia; family Cricetidae; genus Peromyscus; species Peromyscus eremicus. Next base: position 10,768,030 of record NC_081421.1, read on the forward strand.
AATCTTCAAGTTAGGAATAGAATACTTCCTTTGGTGTTGTGATCACTTATGTCTCCCAAATAACATAGTTTACTGCCGTTGTTCTTGGATACTCTCCAAAAGTTGTTATTGAAGATACAATATACTTAACTTGTGGAACATACCTAATTCTATGTAGTGCTCATGTGGAAGCTTCAACTCTACTGATTAACATATATAATACTCGAAGATGTGATGGGTGCTATCAGAGAAGAAAAATAATAATCAGTTTTACTCAGCTGATAGACATGTGAGCTACAATAATTACTGTTCAGGAATCTATCTATTGGTGCAGTGGTGGCATGAACATTAAGAGAGTAATGAAATATTTTTTTACAGGATTTGCAGCCAGCTCCACAAGACTGAACTCATGTCTGACACAATTAATGGAGTCAAGAGCCTGTGGCCAGCCTAGTCATGGTCCCTAGTGGAGAATCTACTATTATTATTTTGCTGAAGAAACAGTATTAGACAAACCCCAATAGGACTTATTGTTATACACATATATTAGTACATCTCTCTACACTCACCAAAGAAGCTTCTTTTTGCAGTAGCTGATGATAAACAGAGACCTACTGTTGTGGGAATTCGGTCCATTCATCCAATGGTATTGGGGTGACTAGCTCTACAGGGTATGATCTTGTCTAAAGAAGAATGGAGGAGAGGGGCTTCAGGGTCTCTCTTGGGTGGTTGGAGCAGGAGCAAGCAGAGAAGTGTGACTTACAGTTAGTCCCCTTTGCCCTTGGTCAGAACAGCAGGACAATGACAGCAGGATTAGCAGCAGCGTCTACTTGTTCTGTATCCATGAGTGTGTAATTTCCCTTTCATCCCTTTATAAATTATTGACCAGACTCCAGTGAGTTCTCACTTTAACCTACAATCAATCAATATTCAGAGAATAACAGGCTTTATGGTGGCAAATGGGATATCTGTATCATCCCCCTCCATCACAAGCGCAAGAGATCATTTCAGAAGAGGATGTGAAAAGACTGTGAAAGCTACATGAAAACAATCTTTTATGAATACAATAGGACCCTTGCAATATGAACTCACAGTTACTATGAGAAAGATGCATAGAACCTGTGACAATTCAGCCAGAAAAGTTTTCATCATGGAACAAGTTATAGACTCCTAAAGTCCCACCACTAAGAGAGATGATATTTGCAATTGATGGTCATGGTGGGAGGGATAGTCTGTTTTCAAGGATATGGCCTCCAAAATAACCACATCCTGGTTATATTTTGTCAACTTGATACAAGCCTAAACTCATCTGGGAATAGGTCATCCTAACTGAGAAAATGTCTCCATTAAATTGAATTGTACGCAAACCTTTGGGCGTATTTTCTTGAATGATGTTTGGTGTAGAAGGGCCCAGTTCACTGGAGGCAATGTCAACACTGGGAATGTGGGTCATTGTTGTATAAGACAAAAAGATGAGCAAGCCAGTAAGCAGTTATCTTCCATGATTTCCTTTTCATTTCCTGCCTCTAGGATCCTGCATTGAGTTCCTATACTGACTTCCCTCAGTGATAGAGTATAGCATGAGAGTTGTAAGATGCAGTTAATCCTATTCTTTTCAAGTTCTTTTGGTCATTCTGTTTTATCACAACATAACTCTTACTAAGAAAGTACCCATGCTCTAGTATATGACTCTATACCCACGCATGTACTGGCAGCACTAAGTGAATTCAGAGCTCAAGGGTGTGTGTGCATGAATATCCCTGGGAAGGGGAAATAGAAAAGATTTCACAAGTGGACTGGGGGCTAATGGGGATGAGAAAAGGAGGGATTGATCAAGTGGTGGGGTGGAATGAGACAGTACTGAAAGAAAAAACTGGAATGGGGGCGTTTTGAGGTAGAAACCTAATGCAATGAATCACCCTGGAATCTACAAGTGTGGCCCTAGCAAAGACTCCTAGTGATGGGAGAATATGGGCCTGAACTGGCCATCTTCTGAAATCAGGCAAGTCCTCCAGTGGAGGGATTGGGACTCTAATCCAGCCACAAAACCTTTCCCCTACAATTTGTCCTGTCTACAAGATGTGCTGGGTTAAAGTTGGTACAGAAATTGTGAGAGTGGCCGACCAAAGACTGGTCCAACTGGAGGCCCACGCCAGGAACTGGGACCCATGCTTGAAACTGAAGGTCCAGGATCCAAAGATCCACCGTCAAACATGACATAGAGCTCTGGGAATCCCTTGGGATAGAGGGAAGAAGAATTGTAGGAGCCAGAGATGTCAAGGACACTACAAGATCATGTTTCACAGAATCAACTAACCAGGGCTCATAGGGCCTCACAGAGATTGGAATAACAATCAAGGTGCCTGTTTGGGTCTGACATAGGTCTTCTGCATATATGTTTCGGTTGTGTGGCTTGATACTCTTGTGGGATTCTGAGCAGTGGGAGCAAGGATTATCTCTGACTCTTTTGCCTGCCTTTGGGACCCTTTTCCTTCTACTTGGTTGTCTTGTCCAGCCTTGATATGAGAGTATGTGACTAGTTTTATTGTCAGTTGTTATGCAATGTTTGTTTGGTATCCCTGGGAGGTCTGCTCCTGTCTGAAGGAAAACAGGAAGAGTTGATCCCCATGCAGGAGAGAGGAGGTGGGAGTAAGGAATGGGAGGGGAGGAACTAGGGAAAAGTGCAGTTGGGATGTAATATAAGAAAGACGAATAAATTGATTAACTAATTAAAACACTGAACACATGGAATTGGGAAGGAATAATGATGGTGCACTGGGAGAAGAATTAGGGAGGAGAAAAAGGGATGTGAACTTTAATCAAAACACATTATATGAATGTATAAAATTACTGAATAATTAAAGTAATGCATTTATATCATTTTATAACTTATTCAGAATTGTAAACATTTGTACAACTTTACTTGCAGAAATATGAGCAAATGTGTATTAACCCAAGACAATATGACTCAAAGGCAGTGTTGTAACCAACAAGCATACCTGGTGTGGACAATAATTCAGGTAAGTTGTATTTCTGGAGCTTCCTACACCCTGCATGGCCAGCTATCCTGGTGGGAAAGTTCTCTTCCCAAGAAGTGGAATTTCTATTCTAATGATGAGGAGAGGTACCTGTGAACTTTATAAGCTTTGGAGACCATGAATCTTATTGTCTTGTTTGTCACACCTCAGTCTTAAAGAAGCTTTCTCCAGAGTGAAATGTTTCTATCTTCAATTCTCATGAAATTTTTTCTTTACAACAATTTTATATTCCTCCTTCAGAGAATCAACAAAACCTCAAGCATACAATTGCTCATTTACTGTCCAGATTCCAGTTTTAGGCAACAGAAACTGAAGAGGCTTTTAAACAACAAAAAATAGTCTAAAACTCTCGTATTTTTGGAGAATTCTAAAAGTCCATATCTCTGTTAATATGAACATTCAGTACTTTTCTGTGTTCATGACAAAAAAAAAAAAAAAGACCCACTTAAAGGCTCCTGTGTCTACTTACAAACCATTGAAATTCCATGCTCAGTCTAGAATTAAGCCTTCAAAACAGAAAACTAATAGTTTCGAAAACATGTATTTTGGGTTTGGATTTTCTATGCACACACATATGGCACTTTTCATTCTTGGCCTTAAAATCAAAGGCTTTTTCTAGTGCAGTATTAACCAAGATGTCTCCTGACTAATTGACAGCTGGCTTGTCAGACACAGATTACTCATTTACTAGGTAACTCACTCAGGGATATAGGATAAGTTAGTAAAGAAAAGAACTGTATGGATCAGGGATAAAAATGACAGTAAATTGTGGTATATTTCAAGAAGCAAATGTAATATTATAAATCCTTTTATTCACTTAAAAGTATGATTCATAAAAGTAAGACCAAAGTGGGGAATTCTTTTTCCTGGACTAGGGCAGTTGCCTAAGATTAACTGCCATGCTCTGCAATTTACATATTTTGTTAAAATTTCTGTTGTCAACAGCATCTACATGAATTAGGTAGGTATTTTAAAGACATGGGTCTCCTACTATGCTTAGGTGAAAAAGATGAAAGAAATTATTAAGACATATCAAAGGGATATGACTTTCATGACAGCACTCATTACAGTTCATCCCCAGGATGAACGCCAGGATCCCTCCTTCAATCATGACCCAGAGACTGATTCAGGTCACAAGCTGACTTCAAGGTGATAATATAAAAGACAGGGGATTTGTCTGATTATGTTGTGAGTGATAACGAATGGCCTGAAGGCTATCTAAATGTCCATAATTACCACTGTTGGGATTTTGGAACACACTGATTAGGAAGGAGAAAAAAATTAATTTCCACTATATTACAGGAATTACATATATATTTACAGTTTCTTCAGAAGAACTAAGGGGAAGGAGGCCGAGTCTAAGCACCTGATTATTTAGTGTAAAGCTAGTCTTACAATAAATGTGGCTGGAATCACAGGATACCCTCACACAGAAGGTGAGCCTAAATACAGGCCAAACACCTTTCAGAATTAACATGTTCAACAACATGTAACATAAGTGAGAAATGTAAAACTAAAATTCCTAGAACATAATAGAAAAAAATGTAGATTTAAGAGACATGGCACAGACTAGGATAAACAATCCACAAAGGACATTTTTCTGTGTAAATAAAAGCTTTTATCCAAAAGATACAGAAAAATCACACAACAATATAGTAAAAATAAATCATCACTTATCATTAAGGAATTTCAGTTTAGGAAACCTGATATATCATTACACCCCTCTTAGAAAAGATAAAACTTGAAACAGGAGCAAAACTAAATATGGAGCAATAAGGAATTTCACTCACTGCTGGAGAGAACACAAAACGGTAAAGTCACTTTGAAGATGGTTTGACAATTTCTTTACAAACTTAGCATCATTTTACCTTATTCCCCAGCAATGATATTTATTTAAATTGGTTTAAAATGAATATGTACACAAAAGCATATAAATAAATGTTGATAATGGCTTTATTCATAATTGCCAAAACTTGAAAGCAATCTGTATTTACTTGATCAAATATATGGATATGTTGTCATATGCAATGTAATAGTATATTATTAAGTATTAAAAAGAAATGAAATAAGATCCTAGTTATAGATAGGTGTAGAAGAAAGGCAAATGGATATGATACTAAGTGAAAGAAGTATGTAAAAAAAAAAGTCTTCATGTTTTCTACTCCCATATCATTCACATACAGTAGGAATACATCTAGAGTACTGATACAGAGATCTAAGCGAAGAATGGAAAGGAAGAGTAACCGGGTAGAGTTCTTCAGGGTCATTAAACTGTCCTGCATGATACTCTAGTGGGACACATTTCTCAAAACCTATAAGATGTACAACTCAAAAACGCCTGAATTCTGGTAACAAGGATTTACCCCTACCTTAGGTCATTAAGTATTACTAATGTCTCATCATGGTGTGGGAATTTGAGAGTGGAAAAAAAGTGTACATTTAGAGAGGCAAAAGTGGCCTCACATTTAATTTTTGTTGAACTTAAGCCTACTCTAGAAAACAAAACCTACTTAAAAATGTCACTTGCTGTGAGGGTGTAATCTATGTTTAGGTGGCCCTAATGCTTTACTATCACCTTCCCTAGTACTTTTGTTCTTTAAAAGTAAAATTTATTTTGAATAAATATCAATTGGTCACCTTAACTTTTTGTGTGGGAAGTCGATGAGCCTGACACGGTATCCTTGCCCTTCTGTAATTGAATTCATTCATAATCAGGCATGTTCAGACCTTATAGAAAAAAGGTCCTCCTCCCCTAGAAATCCTGAAACATCATCATGAGAATCTACAAAGGCACCAGAAAAGAAATCCAGTCCACCTAACTGGCACCATGTACTCTGTACTTTGAAAGATGAGTTATCACGCTGGATGTCTTCTGAAATACCTATAAGAAATAAAAGCCAACACAAAGCAGCAACAAACAACATATACCACACAAAACTGATGAACTCCAAGTCCTTGAGAGGAGTCAGCCCTTCAGGAATCTTCCTGTGTGATTCCTAAGGATGTGAAGTGCAGGTTTTTTAGAGACTCATGAGAAAGGAGGCCTTCTGTCAATCATATCACTATTCTCATATACTACTTTGCTATCCTTTCCACAGAACAAATACTTCAGTTATTTAACAACTGTATTTTACTAGTAGGCAGGTGGGCTGTTGTAAAACAGAGTCTGGAGTTATAAAACTCAAAATCTTTGAAAGAAAGTGGGCCATCTTCATTAGTAGTTTTTGATAATAAAATGAGTCATTAATATGTATTTAGATAATCAAGTACTAAATGTGCTACATAAATATCTAATGAATTGATTAGTTGGAAAGATGATTTAGAAAAGAAAATTTTCTAATTTATGCACAAATAAATGTCTGACAGTTCATGTAAGAACTAAAGGGATATTTTCAACATTGTGGAGTTAACTCAAAGTTGGGGATATCCTCAAGTCCCAATATGGAGTGTTAAAAAAGTTACTATCATTCACAGACTGTTTAAAAAGTACAGCTATGGATGTAGCTTCAATATGTAAATAGTGAGGATAAGAAAGAGAAGGAGGTGGTCAGGATGACTATAAATAACAACCTGTAGTCCTAACTACTGACAATTTCAAAGTCTGACTCATAGTAAGGCTTTGCTATTAGAAGTTCAAGGACAGAGGTGTGTTCAATCTTCAATTCTGGGACCATTTCTGGGGGAAGGTAGAAGTGTGTGTGTGTATGTGTGTAAATAATTAAACTCTAGATGCTTATGAGACAATTCTTCATAAGGAGAAGCTAAGTTGCAAGCAGTTGATATTGAAAGTAAACAAGAAAATCATAAAAATATCAAAAATAAATATTCAACCAAGAAGACTTTTTGTGGACTGGTAATCAATTATCATCTTTAGCTATTTAATATCCATATGCTATATTCAAAAATTATTTTTCAAATCAAATAATACACTGACTTAAAAATTTCCTAATTTTATTTTAATTTTGATAATGAAATTTTATTTATTTTGCATTTTTCTAAGGATTTATTGGGATATTTGGATAGCTTAAATTTAGAGAGAGGAAAACTAGCAACAAAAATAATTATAAATATTGCAATGTTACTTTATAAGATAAACTCAATCAGATTTTAGGGATAAATGTAGAAGAAAAATTAGGAACATACTCCCTAGTGAAAATAAAGGAAGAGGCCTCCCTGTCCTACCCCTGGAACAACTGGAAGGATAATCAGTAAAAACAGCAGCTGAATCTTCCAATGTCTGTGGTAGAGTAGGGTCAGGAGACTAACCGATGAGCCTCTTAACTTACAACTCTCCCTGTCCTAATGAAAGGCAGTGCTTGGTTGTCTTTACTGTGTTGCCAAACAGCTTCCATAGGCTACCATCCTATACCATAAAGATTTTTTGATAAGTGGAATAGTCAAGTTTTCTTATTTGAAGCCAGTTTATTTTATTCTATCTAAAGATTAAGAATGGAGTAGGGTGAATCTTCTTGGCCTTATAAAAAAATGGGGATTCATTTCACCCTGAAATTGCTCAGTGGATTACCTATGGTGTTTATTACAAGCTTTTGGGCTTGGAAATTAATTTTGTTTGTAATTATATTTCCCTTGAAAGTTGTACAGTGAACAGTTGTGTAAGATAAAGAGTTTGGAGTGAATGACACATTACCAGCTACATAAAGAAACATTGTATGCAGAACCACACACAAATTCACTTACTGAAGACATTGTCATACTGTAATGGTGCTTAACACTAAAAATTTGGCTGAAACACCAAAGGTATGAATGTAGTATCTCAAAAGGACAACAAATGCTGACTGTGGATTATTCCGACATTAAAGCCATAGGGAGTCCAGTGAAAAAGAGAAAAATAA
>NC_081421.1:10778399-10899104 GCF_949786415.1 Peromyscus eremicus
CTTTTGCATGCTGCCTGTTTCTGTGATTTCATATGTACATCAATCTTACCAGTTTAGAGGACCTTATGTTTTGGTGTCCTTCCTCCCCTCTGGCTCTTACCCTCTTTCTGCTTCTTCTTCCACAGAGTTCCCTGATCCATGAGGGAAGAAATTTGATGGAAACATACTATATAGGGATTAGTGTTTCAGTGTCTATCACTATCAGCATAATATCTTGTTGTGGGTCTCTGTATTTGTTCCCATTTGTTGCAGAAGGAAGCTTCTCTACTGATGGCTGGGCAAGGCACTGTTGTATGATATTTTGTTTGCTTTCTGACAAATAAAGCTTGTCTGGAGATCAGAGAACAGAGCTAGCCACTAGTTAACCATAGAGGCCTGGCAGTGGTGGCATACACTTTAGTCCATGCACTTGGGAGGAGAAAGCAGGAAGATCAGTAGTTCAAGGCCACCCTGGGCTACATGAGATTCAACACGTTAAAAAGAGAAACAGAGCCGGGTGCTGGTGGTACATGCTTTTAATCTCAGCACATGGGAGGCTCACACCTTCAGTCCCAGCATTTGGGAGGATCATGCCTTTGATCCCAGCACATGGAAGGTGGAGATAGGAATATAAGGCAGGTGGAGACAGGATCTCAGCCCCCAATTCCTTCTGAGGAATCATAGAGGTAAGAAGTTTCTAGTGGCTGCTGCTCTCCTTCTCTGATCTTTAAGTTTTTACCCTCCATATCTGACTCCAGGTTTTTATTGTTAAGACTAATTAGGATCACACTTTAAGGCACTGATCTATAAGTATAGCAGAATGTACTTTGGTAGTCATTTTATTGTTACACTTTTTTTAACTGTAATATTTGTTTTTACTCTGGGTCCGTGGGCTATCTACTCACCAGCTTTGGTCACCCAAGCAGTGTCAGATATGGGTTCCATATCCTGAAGTGGGATTTCAGAAATATGAATTGGCTACTCTCATAAACCTTGTGCTACCTACCACTGTACTAGCACATCTTGAAGATATGACACCAGTATAGATCAAAGGGTTTGTGGCTGGGTTGGTGTTTATATGTCTCCTTTGGTAGTATGCAGAGTAACTTTCTGTACCAAAGACTAGCACTTGATGCTGAAGGCTGTATATAGGTGCCAGCAAAGAGTTGATCATGTTCAATGGGCTGTGTGGGTGTTCTCTTCAGCAATTAGGCCTTACCTTCAGTTTGTGGAAAGCAAATTATAGTCTTGGGAACAGCCTGGGTTCTTTACTGGTTCCCACGTGACCCCTTTGGCCAGGAACTGAATTAGATTCTAAGCCATTTTTGGTATTGGATGCTTCATTTGATGATAACAGAAAGCCAAGTAGGACTCTGTCTCCTCCATAATTTGGAGATTTGTGTGTGGAATAGAATATCTGTTTAACTATTTAAAAAAATGTTCTGCATTTGTTTATGTTGTGGGATATTTGTTTGACTATTTAAAGATGTGTTGCTTTTGTTTACGCTGCTTTTGTTTAACTATGAAAAGATGTGTTGTCATTTTATCTTTCCTATCGTCTAATAAAAAGTTGAGTGGCCAATAGCTAAGCAGGAGAAGGGACAGGTGGGGCTGGTAGGCAGAGAGAAAAGGAGAGCCAGCCAGCAGGGGGCCAGTCAGCCTGGGGCTGGCCAGCTGGTGACCAGCCAACTAGGGACCAGACAGACAGACACAGAAAAAGCAGAAAAGCAGGATGGACCATAGATAAGGGCAGCACATAGATTAATAGAAGTCAGTTAATTTAAGTTAAAAAAAAAAGTTGCTTGGAAACAAGCCTTAGCTAAGGCTGAGCATTCATAATCAATAATAAGTCTCCATGTCATGATTTTGGAACTGGTGGTCCAAGGAAGCCTGCTACAGATCTGATTTAAATCTCACTGTGTTATGTATACATTTTAGGAAGTTCCTACTATAGTAAACTTCCTTATTACCCCCACAAACATCCCTTAATTTTATCTGTATCTCCCTGTATTCCCTCCTTGTATCCCCCTGTTCCCTCCCTCACTCTATTAAGTCCATCTGTTCCAGTCTCCCATCTATTCTTGGCCATTCTATTTGCCTTTCTTGGGGACATCTGTCCCCTCTACTACCTTACTCTATACCTAACCTCTCTGGTTCTGTGGATTGTACTTTCCTTATTGCTGACTGAGCTGCTAAAATCCTCATATAAATTAATGCATGTCATATTTGTCTTTCTGGGTTTGATTGCCCTACTCTGGGTGATTTTTTTTTTCTAGTTCCATCCATTTACCTGAGAGTTTCACAATTTTTTTTTAGTGGCTGAATATTACTCCACTGTGTAGATATACTACATTCTTTATCTATTCTTCTTGATCCATAATAAAGGTAGGCTATTTCCAATTTTTAGCTATTATAAATAGCAATGAACATGATTAAGCAAGTGGCTCTGTGGTAGGATGAGATGACGTGTCCTTTGTTTATATGCCCAAGAGTGGTATAGCTGGATCTTGAGGTAGATTGATTAACATTTTCCTAAGGAGTAGCCACACCGATTTTCATAGTGTCTGTAAGAGTTTATACTTTCACCAGCAATGGAGGAGTGTTCCCCTTTTCTCCACCTCCTCCTCAGCAGCATGAGTTGTCACTTTTTTTTTTTTTTTTTTTTTTTTTTGCTCTTGGCCATGACTGGTGTAAGATGGAATCTTAAAGTAGTTTTATTTGCATTTCTCTGATGACTAAGGATATTGGACATTTCTTTAAGGATTTCTTGGCTATTTGAATTTGGTCCCTTTAGAATTCTCTGTTTATAGCTGTATCACTTTTTAATTGGGGTATTTGTGGGTTTTTGTTTGTTTGTTTGTTTGTTTTGTATGTTAGGCCTCTATTGAGTGTAAACCTGGTAAATATTTTTCCCTGTTCTGTAGGCTGCCATTTGGTCTAAATGGTGGTGTCCCTTGCTTGCATAAGCTTTCAAATTTCATAAAGTTGTAGATGTAACCAACCTTCTCATTAATTAAGAAACACAGAACCAATGCAAAGAAGAAAGCCAAGAGGTCAGAGCTAAGAGCTAAAACCTTACCCTTCCTCCTGCAGTGGTCCTGCCTCTCCGAACCAGAGCTACCCCTGTGTTAAAGTCTTTATATAGAGTTCCTGTTCTGCCTTCTCATTGGTTGTAAACCCAACCACATGACCGCCTCGTCATGGCCTGTCTGTATAGGCCTCCAGGTTTTCCATGATTGGTATTGAGATTAAAGGCATGTGTATCCAATAATGGCTGTATCCCTGAACACACATAGACTTACCCAGCTCTGCCTACCAAGTGCTGGGATTACAAGCATATGCCACCACTGCCCTGCTTTCCTATGGCTTGCTAATAGCTCTGACCCCTGAGCAACTTTATTTATTAATATACAAATAACATTTTAATACAAATAAAATATCACCATATAAGGTCTTATTTATTAATTGTTGTTCTTAGTGTTCTGTTCAGAAAGTCTTTTCCTGGGCCAAGAATTTCTAGGATATTCCCCACTTTCACTTTTATCAGGTTCAGTGTGTATGGTTTCATGTTGGGGTCTTTTTATCCATTGGGAGTTGAATTTTGTGCAGAGTAATAAGTATGGGTTGATTTGGATTATTCTCTATGCAGACATCCAGTTTGACCAGCACCAGTTTTTGAGAATACTGTCTTTTATCCATTGTGTATTTCTGGCCTCTTTATTAAAAATCAGGTGACTGTACGATTTATGTTTGGACCTTCAATTTGATTCCATTGATCAAAATTGTCTGTTTTTGTGCCTGCCATGAATTCTACAAATAAAAATGCTAGACTATGAAAAATGCCACTGATTCAATAATCACGTAGCTCTTTTAGTGGTAACCAACAGTTCTCTGCTTGCCTTTAAAGACTTTCCACAGAAGGAAAGGCATTCCTCCCACTGTAAACTTGACCAAATATCCTGTGCTTAATGTGGATTGATAGAGTTTCTATTCATGTGAAGAGACACCATGACCACTGCAACTCTTATAAAGGAAAATTATTAATTGAGGTGGCTCACTTGCAGTTTCAGAGGTTCAGTCCATTATCATCATGGTGGAGTGCATGGCAACATGCAGGCAGACAAGGTGCTGGAACTGAAAATCCTACATCTTACAAGCAACAGAAAGTCGACTGAGACACTGGGCAGTATCTGCAGCATAAGAAATCTCAAAGCCTGCCCCCACAGTGACACACTTCTTCCAACAAGCCCACACCCATTCCAACAAAACCACACCTTCTAATAATGCCACTCCCTATGAGATTATATGACCAATTACATTCAAACTACCATAGTTAGGAGTTCATAGGCCCAAGGGAGGGCTCATTTCAGTTGTTTAATTAATTTGACACTGTGTTAAATTGCCATCTGTATATTTATCTTTATAGTTATAAACAAAGGTTACTCTCAGACTTAACCAGAAATACTTCTCGCTCCAGTGAATAGTGGTAAACACATAGACTCAGGTGCTGAGAATAAGTGAGACATGAGCTCTCATCCCTATATAGGGTATTTATTATACTCTTTCTAGGCTTCAGAGAACATTATGGAAGAGGGGATAAAAAGAATATAACATCTGGGACATGGAAGTTCTGCTTAGCATTACCTTCTAGGCAAGACACAGCTGTTTTCCTTATCAATCCACAGTGCTGACATCTCCCAGATGGTATCAGCTGAAATGTTGGCTACTGAGGGTTCTTAGGGAGGGAAATACAATGTCTTCATTGTGTGCTTGCTGCTACACTCACCAAGCTCCACTGCACAAATCCAAATCCATGGAAATGCTGAGGCTCTTGGTAAATTCAGTGATTCAGAAATCAACACAACAACAACAAAAACATAATAAAGCAAACACATTTGCTGAGACAAGGAAGGATTGATGGGTGGGAGGTAGAATGTGTGGGTAGGGATGAGAGTAGCCATAATGCATAATGAATTATTTATATGTATGAAATTGTCAAAACCAATTGTCAAAAACAAACTTGATTAGTAAATATATGCAAAAAGGAAGCTGAAAGATAGAAAGAAAGGAAAGAAGGGCGGGGCATCAATTAGTTTTTGCAACCTATCGATGCCCTTTAATCAAGTACATGCTTTTATGTGCCATCAGTGACTACTTAGCTACATAATTATTTGCTGAAATATTAGTAAATAATTAGTGTCAAATTAGATATCATTTGATCGAATATTCATTTTTCATTTTTACTATCTATATAATCAGAACTATAACATATATAAATGTTTATATTTATATAGTTTATGTACACACACATACACATCCGATATACACAGCTTTAAGTCGATGAATGAAAGCACTCATTTTGTTAAGGATATTCTATAATTAATCCACTCACTGGAATGATAAACCCCCTCTTTTTTAGATATAACCTGCAGAGAGTATTTGAATATTTTCAGGATTATTTAGATCCTAAGTGTTGTTTTCACAATTCATCTCTTTTCTTTAGTGAAGGTGAGTACATACAAATTGTTTTGTTTCTAAGGGAAGAGGTCTAGGATAACTTTAAACATCCTCATATCTATTCAATAAATCCACAGAGTCAAAAGGGGAAGAACAAACAGCTGTTATTGTCACCATCTATCCAAACACCTCAATAATATTCCATCCAACTGACAAAGTGACAAATCCAGCATCTTTATCTTATCCTTATAATTTAATTTGCAAACAGTGAGCCTGATGCCCTTCCCCTCCAGGCCCAGTGTCAGTCTTATTGAATGAAAATTCAATTCTTACCAATAGCCCTCAAGGGTAATTACTGGTTTGCTGTGAAGAGTTTTGCAGGCAGAACTCTGGTTGAAATCCAAACAATGTCTCTTTGTAGTGATGGAAACCTTTTCTTCCTGGGTCGCATCCACTCTGCCAGACCTGCTTAATGATTTGTTTACATTCCCCGCTATTGCACAAGCAGAAGGCATCCACATTTCCCTCTCTTATTCTTATTAATTTTTAAACATTTATTCAGTATATGTGTACACATACCTGAGTTGTGTGTGTATGTGTGTGAGAGAGAGACGGAGACAGAGAGAGGTGGGGTTGGGAATTGGGTATGAGTTTGCTTCCCCAGAACAATGTGCATGTCATAAGACAAATTTTTGGCAGTCTCTGACCCAGGGTTTTTCTTCTGTCTATGGCCATAGTACATCATGCACATTGCAGCTTCAGGCAAATTCTCCTGCCTACATCTCCCATCTCCTTAGGATTAGAGATGTAAACCATTGCATCTGGATTTTTATGTGAATTCTGTGGATTGAATTCAGGTCTACAGGCTATGTGGCAGGCCTGGGAAGCAGTCTTATCCGATAAGACATCTCATTGGTCCCAGTTATTCTTAATCTTTTCTATGTCCGTTGTATGACACATTTCAGTTTTAGTATTTTTTTGCTTTGCTATTTGGAATTACAGGCTGATCTAGATATTTAATTGGCCTTTTTTAATGTGTACAATATAAATTTCCTGACATCTCACATGGACATAGTGAATTTTTTGAGTTTTTTTTTTACAAAAAATAAATGTATTAATAATTAATTTTTATTTAAGATATTCAATAAATCGTAGGCAATTCATTAGATACAAGGCAAGCAAAGTAATCCACAGGTTGAGGTTGTCTGAACAGAGATGGAACAGGTATTTCTGTGGTTGCCTTTGATCATGCATGCTGCCTGTGGATCTACATATACCCTAAAATTAAGAAAAACAAACATGCTATTCATGTGAATTAAGCAATCACAGCATATTCTATGCAGATAATACATTTGGCAATCACTTTATTCTTTTTCAAGTTATTTTTTCAGCAGAATGTCTACTTAAGGATCTAATTGTTCAAAGGGAACCACAAATCACTCTGGATCTGTGCAAATGAAAACGTGCTAATATTTTTAAAAATGTAATCTATTAGAATATGCCTTTCTTCCCATGCAAAATTGCATAACCTCTGTATTTAGGCTAAAGCAATGAGAAAGATGCCATGATATTTTCTGAATTAATCAAGTTTATTGGCATTATTCATGCAACTGTCTGGTGTTATAAAATGTTGCTGTCTTTCTATAAAAGTAGATAGGAAATGCATTTATTACCAAAATTTGAAAGGAAAATAAAATAAGGGTAATGGTTTTGAACAACATCCTTTTTTTCTGAATTAGGAGGCATACTGAAAGATCTTTGACAAGACTTTGAAAGCGATAACACCAGTAAATCTTTGGTAGGGGCTTAAGAGAGTGTCTGGTGAAGTGGAGGGACATGAAATGTGAGCTCATTATTCAAGACGGCTCTAAGAAAAGCAGTCAGGAAGTGTGCCATGCTATAAAAATACCCTATGCAATGTCCTTACTGTTCCTTCAGCTCTGACCTGTTACCTGACACTGTGCTAACTATTAGGGAACAAAAACTGAATGAGAAAGTAGTCTGTCCCTCCAGCAAGTAAATATGGCTAAAATGTAAATAATGGCGGTTTCAAGGCTATCTAATTAATTTCAATAAACCTATAAATATAAATGATATTTTCACATGTATTATCTCTACTGGACATACTGTCTCATAGGCTCCAGGCTCTAGTTTCCTGTGGTCAATATGAGTTCCCAGGTCAGCTTACACAGGTCTCTTTCCTCTGCTTTCCTTCACCAGATATTGTCTACACTTTAGTGGATGACTGTCTCTTTGTCCAAGGGTTGTAGAGTACCTCTTGCCTGCCCAAATAGAGAACTCTCTGCTACCTTTTGAAGTGCAATGAAATTTCTTTTCTTTTTTTTTTTTTTTTTTTTTGGTTTTTCGAGACAGGGTTTCTCTGTGTAGCTTTGCGCCTTTCCTGGAACTCGCTTTGGAGACCAGGCTGGCCTCGAACTCACAGAGATCTGCCTGCCTCTGCCTCCCGAGTGCTGGGATTAAAGGCGTGCGCCACCACCACCCGACGCAATGAAATTTCTACAATGAGTTCTGTTTGCTGAAATTCTCAGAAAAGACCTGCACCACATTGAACTTTCTACAAGGCTGTTTGACTGATTAGAACATCAGTAGCTGTGGAGAGGTTAGGGTGATGTCAGTCCAAAATTCTTTAAATAGTCATTTGTTGTCCACCTGTGACTTAACATCTTTGTGTGTATTAGGCAAATTCTTTGGGGACTGTACAGACTTCTGACTTTTACCTACCAAAACTATAAGAATCTATGACTTGTAACTGATATTTCTCTGATCTACTATAACCCACTGGCTTGATGCACACAGGTTTCTTGATCTATGGCTTTCTTTATTCTGTTACCATAAAAAGTTCATAAATCTGTATGCCTGTTGGATATAGCATTTGGGGTTGCCTGATTCTGGGTATCCTGGCTATGATCACTCATACTTTTTTCTATAATAAACACTTTGCAATTATTTCTGATGTGACACACCTGTGGTGTTCTTGTTTGTTTTGTTTTGTATGTTTGAGTTTTACTCTTTTCTATGCATGTCCTAATGTAGACACTTTCTCTTGGCCTTAGAATAACATATATGGTCTCAGTATATCTTATAATTATAATTTATTATCATAGTTAAGGAGTTATTTTATTAAAAGAAAGAATTTATATTTAAGCATGTCTGTAGTTATCTCCTCACTGAACCTAGCAGATACTAGTAGATATTGTTTGTTTTGTGTTAACACTTTACTCCACTTCCTTCAATCTGGGTTCTATGGAGATGGACTTCTTGCCTCATGATTCAGCTTTTATGCCTGTACAATAAGGATGTTAATGCTAAACCTCTATGGTGGCCAAGTGCACTAAAAGAAAGTTGACTATAAACTTATTTAGCACAGCACAGCTCTGAATCTAATGAACAAGTAGATGTTCTTACTAGTCAACCAAGTAAATAGGTATGTTAATGAATAAACAGGAACCTAATCTTGATGTGTTCATGGTAGGTGTAAACTAAGGTACAAACAACTGGCAGTATTCATATCTGCAGTAAATATCATTCTAGGATCAAAGGAGAAATAAGATTCTCAAGTGCATTAACACAGGGAGTAGGGATGTGCTACGTGAACTTGTCCTGGGATGATAAAAGGCCAAGCAATGCACAGAAGATGACATTTTCTGATAGAAGGCAACCCCATTGTATAGAATTTGCCGACCATACACAGCCATGGGTTAGATTTCTCAACACAAAGAAGACATAAAAAAAGAAACAATGAACCTCTCTTTCTGAACAATATTCTTTTTGTTTGTGCTAAACATGTGTGGTATTGTAATTATAATTGAAGTCTAAAAATTTTACATAATGTACACTACTACTTGTAAAGCTATTCAAAAATAAAGTTACTCTGGGAGGGTAGAAATTTTTAGAGAAGTGAATATGTTGTGTTTCTCCTAAGATCAGGAAAAATATATAGAAAATAGAACCTCCACATTTACTTTCAGAAGTTAGAGGAAACAAACATTCACCATTCATTTACTACTGAAAACATCATTGTCATAAGTGTTCTGAAATTAAAATTGATTTCAAGTAAATTTTAAAAGGCAATTTCTCATTTCTTAATGGTCTGTTGTATTTATTTACTCAAGTCCTGTGCTTTCCTTCTGTTATCTTCACCTACAATCTCAAGGACACCAATGTTAGGATGACATCGTGATCATTGGATTCGGCTGGCTCTGTATCACAATTCTATTTTTCATCCTTGTCTCATTTCCCAGCCACATTAAGGCTAAGTGTGTAATAGGCTGGCTTCTATGGATTGCTCAGAAAGTATGTCAGGAAGCAGCCTGTGTTGCCTTCAGGAAAGAAGGCTCCTCTTATCAATGCCGTGATTACCAGCCCAGTCGATACTAGCTAATTGAAATACCCATGATTAATGATATATCCTTTCAATGGCTTTTCTTATCTCAGTGAGCTTTGAAATCATGCCTATGAGGTATATATCATTTTTCCTTTCCTCCTTCTTCTTCTTTTTCTTCTTTTAATTTTCCTGTCTTTCATCTTCATCCAAACTGTCCCTACTCAGGTGTCCAAGCAACTGATGTCATTTATTTCTTCTGTCACAGTCTCCTTCCTCCTTCATATTACTATATGTCTTTCTGTCCTGTGCCATACATCCTTTTAATAGTGCATATTTATCATAGCATTTTATCCCTTCCTTCTTACTAAATATAGTTATAAAATGGACACCAAGAAAAAGGGATTCTGATTTTCTAGTGACAGTTCTAATTACCTGATTGTTAGATATTTATGGTACTGCAGAAGGTGGCTTTATCGAATAACTTCAACCTAACACTTTTTATAGACATACAAAAATGCAGGGACAGAGAACCTACACTAAATACATGTTCAAGCAGAGGTCAGCTGTCTTTAACATATATTGAATGTTATTTTATTTGATGTCATTCTTATTGGTACTATAACAGCATCTGTTTTGGTCTGTGAAAAATATGAGACATTAGTTTTATAAAATTCCATCAGCCTTCAGGTCTTGACATTGAAATAAATGAATTTGTACAGTGTTATCTGGCACTACATGGATATTCCCCATGATTAATCAATGTTTACTGAAGAATTAACAGCAAGAACCCAAACTGCCATGCTTTGTCTATTTTCTCTGTGTGGGAATGTATGATTAAGAAGAAACAGACAAAGCTGATACTTTATTATTTATTTACTTCGAGACAGAGTATCACTGTGTAACAGTCCTGGCTGTCTTTAAACTGGCTTTGTAGACCAGGTTGGCCTTGAACTCAGAGATATCCACCTGCCTCTGTCTCTCAAGTGCTAGGATTAAGGGTTTTTTGCTACCAACACCCTGTAAAATTGATGCTTTATGAAGGTCCTATCTTTGAGTTTGTGTGAGAGGTTGAAAGCAATATTAAAAGCATGTAAGATGATATGCATTATTTACATATTACTCTAATCTAATTTTGATATAATAATGATATTTTAATAAATAATATACAAATGCATAGTGAATCAGTTCAATATTGAGAAATATTCCCCATCTACTGTCATTTGCCTTCTGTGTTCAATCATCTACTAAAATTTATAATTCAAGGTACTGTTCTTACCTACAAGTGAAAAAAGGAAGCTCAGGAGTCTGGGTGTTAGGGAATTAGAAGCACTAAATGAAATCCTAAAGAAATATGTTTTTATTTCTTCTATAAAAGAGAGAGGAGGGGTATATGAGAAGGCTCAGAGTGAGGGAACAGGGATGTGACATATTATAATCTTAAATTATAAAAGAAATAGTTTTAAAGATATGCTGTTTTATTATGACTGGAGCCTATAAGTCATTTTGTGTTAAGAATTCTAGTTATACAAGTTATGTGACCTTGGGCAGGAAACATGGCTGTTTTGATCCTATTTTATATCAGCAAATGTTGACAGATGCAATGACAAGATCCAAGATCTGGTGACAGGCAGAAAAAAGCCTGACAACATTACAAAAGCAAACAAGCTAAATGCCTGAAAAAATAGTCTTTAAATGTTACATTTCTATTTTATAGCTGAAGAAAAGTGTAAATTTTTTGAGAATTTTCAAGCAAACAACCACTAGATGCTTGTCTGTATCTTATGTAACTCATAAAACTTTAATAAAATAGTAATACGCAACTACTCATAAGACATAATTTTAAACCATTTTGTACAAACTTTAGTCTTACATAGGAAAAGCACAGCCATTAGAACAATCTTTGAAATCAAGGTAAAAACATAGCAACATTTAATTAATGGAGAAAATTTCAAGGAAAGTTCTTGTATAGTTTGTTGAGAAATATCCTCAAATATTTTGAAATTGTTATTAACTTTGAAAATTCTAAAGTGAATTATTCTAGAGAGAAAGATAATTTTGCTTATAATTTTTTATTTTTAGTAAATTGGAACAATTTGATATGTATGATCTCCTATTAACTTGTTTGTTTGCTTTCTTAATAATAAATCAACTATGAGTCACATCAACTTTTTTATTCCTATTTATTGTCATTTAAACATAGCAAAGTTCCAATGTAATTACCTTAAATTCAGTCATAGTGACTGTACAATGGAATGATTTTAACAGTATTTCACAGCTTACAGAATCCCTACAATCCAGCTTCAGAGCATTTTAGAATTCAGCTTGAGCACACTTCTGAGACTCTTCTGATTATAATACTGAAGACTTCACTTCGCCAGAAACACTCCAGCCTGCCGCAAATAACTGATACAGACAAACGGGAGTGACCTTTCAACTTCCTTTTCAGATCACTACCACCTCCTCCTTTTCTTCCTCTTCCTCATTCTCCTCCCCCATTCACCTTTTTTTCCTTCTCTCCCTTTCTCAACAAACTATAGATACATGGATTCCTTTGATGTCATTGTTCAAACTCAATTCAGAGTGTATTAAGGAAAGAGATGAATATATTTTCTTTCCAGACAGTTCACCCAGCTTGGGAATCTTTTTTTTTTTTTTTTTTTTTTTTTTTGGTTTTTCGAGACAGGGTTTCTCTGTGTAGCTTTGCGCCTTTCCTGGGACTCACTTGGTAGCCCAGGCTGGCCTCGAACTCACAGAGATCCGCCAGGCTCTGCCTCCCGAGTGCTGGGATTAAAGGCGTGCGCCACCACCGCCCGGCTCAGCTTGGGAATCTTATTGGCCCGTTTTTGTTTGTTTATGTTTTTTGTTGTTTTTAAAGCAGTTTTCTTTCATTTCTTACCTCAATTCATAGACAGACCACTGCAACTGGACAGAGCTCATCCTTATGAGTTAGGGAGATCATCTCATCTCCTTAAAGTTCCCGCAAGAACTCTTGGATTACTGCTAGAGGAGTATAGTCATGGATCACCTAACAGCAGGTATGTGGAGTGTTGATGGGCTCTGCTTAGGGAATAATAGAATTGAGTTCTACCTCAAAGTACATAACACTCGATTTTCTAACAGAAAAATCATCCTGCAATAAACTAAGTCAATGTCATCAGTCTTAAAACTGAGAAAATGTTTCCAGCAATATACTTTTTTTTTTTTTTGGTTTTTCGAGACAGGCTTTCTCTGTGTAGCTTTGCGCCTTTCCTGGGACTCACTTGGTAGCCCAGGCTGGCCTCGAACTCACAGAGATCCACCTGCCTCTGCCTCCCAAGTGCTGAGATTAAAGGCGTGCACCACCACCGCCTGGCCCAGCAATATACTTTTCAAACAATGTATACCAAAAATCTAAAAAATGATGTATGAAATTTGATCCACAATTCTAGAAATTTGTTATAAGGAAAATTTCAAGGATATTATAAAAATATAGTTTACTTGATTCAAAACTTCTGTATAGATTTCATATATCAAACACTGATCATTAGGCTTGTGCAGCAAATATTTACATGCTGAGCCATCATGCCTTCCTAGGTCTAAAATGTTAGAAATGATGTTCTATTTGCATTTGGTGCACATATTGAATTGATACTATGTCCATCTATTTTTGTGTGTGTTCACTTCTAGTTAATTTCATTTATTGTTGAAAAATTAACTAGACTAGTATCGATAATGTTACTATCATTTGCATAAAATAGAACTTTTGTAATAACCTTTATGTAGGTTTTATGAATTGAGGGAGCTAGTTAGTAGCAGAGCCAGCATTCTAGCCAAGATCTACATGTACTTCAAAATATGAGCGTTTTATATTATTTTGTAGGAATTGAATAAATTTGAATGAGGTAATGAGTAAATGAGTAATTAACTGCCAGAGATAAAGGCTATGGTTTCCTTGAAGCAGTCAGGCAGAACACAGCCACAGCTGTGCCCTGATGTAAACCACTTGTTTGGCCATGTACTGTGCACCCTAGAGAAGGCCTGCATGATCCCCACAACCTTCTCAGCATGGCAGTGACTCTTGGGAGGTAAGATTAACAACAATTTAGTGGAGTAGAGCAAGCCAGTACAACTTATCAATAACGAACTGCTCTTTGTGACCAAAGAGCTCCCCAGTCCACAAACTCAAGGACAGAAGTTCACAGGAAACCAACCATAGAGACACAATTGCCTCACACCAGCTCTCTATTGGCAGCATGAGCTAATAACTACACACTGATCCTGCTGTGGGATGGTCTGTATGTCAAATGTGTTACTGATTGGTCAATAAATAAATCACTGATTGGCCAGTGGCCAGGCAGGAAGTATAGGCGGGACTAACAGAGGAGAATTGAGAGAACAGGAAGCTGGGTGAGAGGAGACACTACCAGCCGCCACCATGACAAACCGCATGGGAAGATCCCAGTAAGCCACGAGCCATGTGGCAAGGTATAGATTAATGGAAATGGATTAATTTAAGATATAAGAACAGTTAGCAAGAAGCCTGCCACGGCCATACAGTTTGTAACTAATATAAGTCTCTGTGTTTACTTGATCGGGTCTGAGTGGCTGTGGGACTGGCGGGTGAGAGAGATTTGCCCTGACCGTGGGCCAGGCAGGAAAACTCTAGCTACAGATCCTATCAACTTTATGGAAACTAAGTAAGCAGCAACAAATACAGAAGTTCAATGTTTTGTGTATAATTCATTGATCCGTAGACACCACAGAACACTTAATTTTTCACGTTTGTCCCTTTGTGTGTGTGTATGTGTGTGTATTATATTAATGCATGCATGTGCACATGTGTGTTCAGGTGTATGTGCATGTGTTGTGGATGCATGTGGAAGCCAGAAGACAATTTCTGAAGTTGCTTCTTTTTTTTAATTTTTATTTTTATTTTGCATTACAATTCAGTTCTACATATCAACCACAGATTCCCTTGTTCTCCCCACTCCAGCCCCCCTCACCTTCCTCCCAGCCCATCCCCCCATTCCCACCTCCTCCAGGGCAAAGCCTCCCCCGCAGACTGAGATCAACCTGGTAGACTCAGTCCAGGTAGGTCCAGTCCCTTCCTCCCAGGCTGAGCCAAGCGATCCTGCATAGGCCCCAGGTTTCAAACAGCCAACTCATGCAATGAGCACAGGACCCGGTCCCACTGCCTGGATGCTTCCCAAACAGATCAAGCCAATCAGACAAATAGCCAAACAAATGGAAACACATGAACTGTGAACCAATGGCTGAGGGGTCACCAACTGGATCAGGCCCTCTGAATGGCTGAAGTTGCTTCTTAAGCACCATCCATCTTACTGTTTTTAAAATGTATTTAATTTTTATCAGTGTATGTTTGCATGTGTGTGTGACAGTATATCTGTGCAACATGTACATGTATGAGCCTGCAGAATTCAAAAGAAAGCATCAAATCCCCAGAAAATAGAGTTATAGACGGTTGTGAGTTAATTTGGCTTCTGAGAATGAAACCTAGGTCTGCAAAAGCAACACATGATCTTAACTACTGATCTCTTGCTCCATCCCCACCTTACTATTTGAGACAGTGTTGCTCTGTCTTGGAGCTCACTGACTCCACTGGGCTGGCTTGTCAATGAGGCCCAAGAATTCACCTCTTTTTGCCTCCCTTGATGAAGGGTTGCAAGTGCATCCCACCACACCTATCTTTTAGCATACGAGCAGGGATGGAACATATGTCCTCATGCTTTTGCAGCAAACAGTTTACCAACTAAGCTGTCTTCTTAGGCCCCTAATAATTCCTTCAGTACATAAAGATGACCAAGAGTCATTTGTGGAGGATAGAGTTTTCGGGACTTGTATTTCTATAGCATGTGCTCTATGGTATATTGTGACAATTGTTTTATCTACTGATATCACCTATTATGATAATTTATCTTTTTGTAGCAAGGGTAGACATATAGAAATATACAGTTACTTAATTTTTTAAGAGTTATAAGCATCTTCTTCAATTTCTTTTTTTAGGGACTTAAAGTTCTTGTCATATAGGTCCTTCACTTGCTTGGTTAGTGTTACCCCAAGGTATTTCATGTCATTTGTGACTATTGTAAAGGGTGATGTATCTCTGATTTCCTTCTCAGCTTCTTTGTCCATTGTATATAGGAGGGCTACTGATTTTTTTGAGTTGATCTTGTATCCTGCTATGTTGCTGAAGGTGTTTATAAGCTGTATCAGTTCCTTGGTGGAATCTTTGGGGTCGCTTAAGTATAAAGATACCCCCACAACAGACTGCTGGCAATGGTCGAGATATAGCCCGAACTGACCTACTCTGGTGATGGGATGGCCAAACACCCTAATGGTCGTGCTAGAAACCCCATCCAGCTACTGAGGGATTTGGATGCAGAGATCCATGGCTAGGCCCCGGGTGGATCTCTGGGAGTCCAATTAGCGAGAATGAGGAGGGTTTATATGAACGAGAATTGTTGAGACCAAGGTTGGATAAAGCACAGGGACAAATAGCCAAACGAATGGAAACACATGAACTATGAACCAATGGCTGAGGGGTCACCAACTGGATCAGGCCCTCTGAATGGGTGAGACAGTTGATTGGCTTGA
Source organism: Peromyscus eremicus (assembly GCF_949786415.1). Lineage (NCBI taxonomy): Eukaryota > Metazoa > Chordata > Mammalia > Rodentia > Cricetidae > Peromyscus > Peromyscus eremicus. The sequence goes on from NC_081421.1 coordinate 10,794,775, forward strand.
TCTGTTTGGGAGGCATCCAGGCAGTGGGACCGGGTCCTGTGCTCATTGCATGAGTCAGCTGTTTGAAACCTGGGGTCTACGCAGGATCGCTTGGCTCGGCCTGGGAGGAGGGGACTGGACCTACTTGGACTGAGTCTACCAGGTTGATCTCAGTCTGCGGGGAGGCTTTGCCCTGGAGGAGGTGAGAATGGGGGGGTGGGGTGGGCTGGAGGGAATGTGAGGGGGGCCGGAATGGGGAGAACAAGGGAATCTGTGGCTGATATGTAGAACTGAATTGTATTGCAAAATAAAAATAAAAATAAAAAAATGAAACTAAAAAAAAATGAGTTATAAGCATATGAAGTTTTCAATGCATATTTCTTCAGAATCAAACCAAAGCACCCTTGTGCTCCCCTTCAAGCAAATAATGTTATATCCTCACACAAGATTCATGAAAGTAATGCACCAACACAACACTAGGAGCATTAGCTGTTAGGGATGGATACCAATTGTGAGTTATGGTTTTCCTAGAAAAGTATAGGCCATCAAGAACTTCATGCGACACTGCTGCCTGTATGTGTGCAGGACACACTTTGGTGCATGAGACCCAAGGTTTACATGCAGACTCATGTGGATTAAATCTGAATTGGTTGTATGATCTAAGAAAAATGCTTCCTTTTGAGCCCTTTAAGTACTCATTATTAATGTAGAGAATCATAATAGCCAATACCATGACATTATAAATATTGAATCACACAATAAAGGAAAACAAGATACTTACAAATCCACAAATAAAATCACGATTTAAAAATACAGGTTGTGGGAGAATTGGTATACCTTCTTAAAGAGAAGTTATTATGGTCTAGAGAACATAATAACTCAGTACCTAAAAATACTTGCTTTTCTTGAAACTAACCCAGATTTGGTTCCAAGCACCCACATAATGACTTACAAACATTTAGCACTCCATTTCTAGGGACTCTGACATACTCTTCTAGCCTCTCTGGGCAGCAAGTATACATGCAATACATAAATACATTCTCACAAATCAAATATGTATATTTAAAAATTTTTAAATTGAAAAATATTTAAACTCCAATATGTTTTAAAACAAAATAAATAAATATTTTAAAATTAAAAAGTGTCAAATGAGTCTTCCCATTAAAGCATTTAATCTACTCTGTATGACATAATTTTGTATTAAACCTAAGTAAATTGTAAATTCTGCCTAGTCATATTTGTACAAGTGTAATTCTTCTTAAAGAAAAATGACAATATAAATCAGCTTAAATATGTTTTAAAATCTATGAGCTCCCCAAATAGATCTTTATTTACCTGATATTTATCATTATTGTTAAAGTAGTGCTTATTGAAGTGTTAACTAAGATATACCCCTGTGCAGTTCATTCCTTCAGTAATGGTGATTATTTTTGTGGAATTATGAGGCTATGAATGAAGCAGGTTTTTTTTCCAGTTAAACTTCTGTGTTAGCAAGATGTAATGTGAACTAAAAACTGTTATCTTGAAAGATAACCACTACAATTTGTTAAGTGTTTGAGTGTCCTAAAATTTTCTCTTTGTACATGAATTCTATACACAAAGCTTTTATATCCTACCAGAGGGATGACTAAAAGGATTAGAAGAGAATTCATCAATAAGTTTAGAAAAATCATACAACAAATGTAGAGAAAGAGTGTCATGAATCTTTTAGGGTTTTTGGTAGTTTGATTATAGGTTTCTGATCCATTTGGATTTAAGTACACAATGACACATACCAGAAATCCAAGTACTGGTTGATAGAGTTATAAGTGCTGTATGACACTACTCCTGAGGAAATTTGCACGGGTGTTTTCTTGCCTCACACCGGGAATCCACGAGAGACTAAAGTAAATATATCACCAAAGTCAGGCTTGGTGAAACAGTAAGTTTTATGGGGTTGCATACAGATATTGCGTGAAAGGTTAATTACTGGCACATGGGGGATTCAAGGGCAGCTGCATCACCAAAGCCTATCCCAACATGGCTCAGAAGCTAGGACCCTGAAGTACACTGCAAAACTTACAGAAAGCTCATGAGGTTAGATTAAAGGCTGTTGAGTTTTAGGAAACTCAAGTGTCTGAACCCCTTCTGCATGTCTTTGCTTAGAGGAGGGGAGGCTTGTTAATTTGATCATTTCCAGCAATTTATAAAGATTAAAGAGCTTCCATATAGGATAGAGTCTCAGAATAATTTGCTTCCAATAAGAGAGTCAGGAACTAAAGGTCAGACATGACCTTAGTTACCATACTACACATAGATAGATTAATAGATTGCTTTCATTTTGAAAGCTTAATGATTTTACATAATTGCTAATCATATAAATTAATATTTTAAATGTCTTTTAGAAATGTAAAAAGATATGTATCTCTAGATACATGTGTGTTCACTAATTACTACCCATAACTGTGCTTTTCAGAAAACTGAAAAGCCTCAAATTTTAACATAAAACTTCAGTGTCCACAATTGAGTTTTGAATACTAATTTCATATCATATTCTACCTAAGTATCCAGAGATGAGATGACTGGTTATTAGTCACAGATGGAAATACATACACGGTCTGTCTATGTTACCCTGTAATGTGGCAATGTAAAAAATAAGCATATATATTCATACTCACTCTGACTAACAAGGACATGGGAGCAAAAGAAAGATCTCCCAAAGGCCTAAAATTGAGCCCTTTCATCCAGAAATAACAGTTTATAAAACTGTATCTAAATATGCAAAATACATACCCTTCAGTCAAACTGATTAAAAAGCAAAGAGACAAAATCACAAGCAGAAAAACTTAAAATACTGAGCCACATCCTCCTCCAGGGCTATTTGTTCCCTGTGGCCTTCCTTCCCAAAACATAAAACTTCAGTCTTTTCATAAGAGAAACATCAGATAAATTCAAGTTTGGGAGATTTTGGTGATATGTTGTGTACCCTAATAAAGTTTGCCTGAAAATCAGAGGACAGAACAAGCCATTAGAGTAAACATAGATGGCAGGCAGTGGTGGCACACACTTTTAATCCTGGCACTCAGGAGGCAGAGATCCGTTTGGATCTCTTTGACTTCAAAGCCACCCTGAAATACATGAGATTGACTCAGTCTAGGAGAGAAACAGAGCCAGGCAGTGGTGGCAGACACCTTTAATCCCAGTACCTGAGAGTCACATGTCTTTAATGGCTAGGCAGAGAAAGGTATATAAGGCATGAGGAGACAGGAACTAGAAGGCTATTCAGCAGAAGCATCCATATCAGCAAGAGGATCTTTCAGGCTAAGGAACTGGTGAGGTAAGAGGTGTTGATTGTGGCTTGCTCTGCTTCTCTGATATTTCAGCATTTACCCCAATATCTGGTTCAGGGTTTCTTATTAAAAGATCATTTAGAGCTGGGCGGTGGTGGCGCACGCCTTTAATCCCAGCACTCGGGAGGCAGAGCCAGGTGGGTCTCTGTGAGTTCGAGGCCAGCCTGGGCTACCAAGTGAGTTCCAGGAAAGGTGCAAAGCTACACAGAGAAACCCTGTCTCGAAAAACCAAAAAGAAAAAATAAAAAAAAAAAAGATCATTTAGTAACTTGTGTTATAGGATATTGTTTTAAAACACATAACAACTGCTTGACAAAACCATCATACTTAACAAATGTAAAGAATATTTGGGGGGATAACACATTAAAAACTAAAGCTATACTAATGAAGTATATAATTCATCTAATAATGATTTACCTGCTATTTGTCTGTTTAATCTGTTAAATGCACTGTTAGCTGTAAGATGTATGAATCACGGGGTATCACAGACTCATCTTGTATAAATTCCTTTCCCCGATATGCTTATATACATTTTACACACACACGTGCACACATGCACTTATATGGTGTGTGTATATTTTTATATGTGTGTGTGTGCATGTATGGATGGAATATATATGGAATGTAGATTTGGGAGAGAGAGAAAACAGAGAGAGATGAACTGACAAGTACCTAAGGAGGGATGGAAGGAGAGAGAAAAAGACACAAAGTAGTCTTAATTTTTTAATGTAGTTAAGACATATTTGCTGGACTCATTCAGAGAATCATAAATGCACATAAAGGCAATGTTACTTTGAGATAACAGCTTATTTATATACTTTTAGGTAAATATAAGAAAATAATTATCTGACAGATGAATGCAAACGATTTTGTAAGAGTCTTTGAAAATTACAAGAACAGTTTCTTTTGAGCAAAGTAACTCCTGTGGCAAGTTCTCCAGTCCCAGAGACCAAGGCCTGAGAAGCCACGCCCACAAATGAAAGCAGAGAGACTTTATAGGCTGTAGGCAAGGGATGATGACCTATCCACCAACACTGGGTTTGTGCCCGAGTATGGTTAGCAGCTGAGTGCTGTAGGCAGAGTCTTCCATCGAAGCTGACATCACCAATTCTACTGGAATTGAATATTGAAAGTGCAGTGTCTCGGGGGTGGAGAGATGACTCACTGAATAAGAGCATTGCCATTGCATACTTTCCCAGAGTAGCCAAGTCTGATTCCTATTACCCACATCAGAAAGCTCACAACTGCCTGTAACCAGCTCAGGGCCTACACACACACACACACACACACACACACACACACACACACACACAGGGGTGGGGCATGTAATTAAAAATAAAATAAATCTTAAAAATATAAATCATTATAAACCCATATAGTAATTTTGGATATACTTGAGTTGAACAAAGCCCTAAAGAATTAACTAGGTGCTCATTATGGGTTCTATCTTCAATTAGCATTTAACCCTGTTCATAGATTATTCATTTCTCTTTAAATTCCCTCTTTGTTCAGTATATGTGCGTGTGTGTTTGTGCCTGCATGTGTGTGTGATGTGTATGTTCCATGCATGTATACACACATATGCACACATATGCAGCACATATATTTACATTGGTATAAAGAAAATAAATTCTCGACGCAAACCGATGGGCGAACCGCACTATAAAAGTTGCCTTAAATATAAGGCAGAAATAGAATGAGATCTACATGAACAGCCTGGACATGAGTGGGGGTAGTGAAGGGCGAGGGTCCAGGAAAAGAGAGCTTGGGGGAGCGGGAGATCCCAGCTGGATCAACAACAGAGAGGGAGAACAAGGAATAGGAGACCATGGTAAATGAAGACCACATGAGAATAGGAAGAAGCAAAGTGCTAGAGAGGCCCACAGAAATCCACAAAGATACCCCCACAACAGACTGCTGGCAATGGTCGAGATACAGCCCGAACTGACCTACTCTGGTGATGGGATGGCCAAACACCCTAATTGTCATGCTAGAAACCTCATCCAACTACTGAGGGATCTGGATGCAGAGATCCATGGCTAGGCCCCGGATGGATCTCTGGGAGTCCAATTAGCGAGAATGAGGAGGGTTTATATGAACGAGAATTGTTGAGACCAAGGTTGGATAAAGCACAGGGACAAATAGCCAAACGAACGGAAACATATGAAATATGAACCAATGGCTGAGGGGTCACCAACTGGATCAGGCCCTCTGAGTGGGTGAGACAGTTGATTGGCCTGATCTGTTTGGGAGGCATCCAGGCAGTGGGACTGGGTCCTGTGCTCATTGCATGAGTTGGTTGTTTGAAACCTGGGGCCTATGCAGGGTCGCTTGGCTCAGCCTGGGAGGAGGGGACTGGACCTACCTGGACTGAGTCTACCAGATTGATCTCAGTCTGTGGGGGAGGCTTTGCCCTGGAGGAGGTGGGAATGGGGGGTGGGCTGGGGGGAAGATGAGGGGGGCCGGAGTGGGGAGAACAAGGGAATCCATGGCTGATATGTAGAACTGAATTGTATTGCAAAATAAAAATAAAAAAAATTAAAATAAAAAAAAAGAAAATAAAGTCTCTTATAGGTTCATATACTTTTGAGAAGTCATGGAAGACTCGGTCTGGTAGGAAAATAGATTTAAAAGAAGTGTTTATTGTTGAGAAGATGAGAGAACCTTCTGAACCTTCTGTTATTATGAGATTTATAATTAAAGAAAGGTAGAACTGTTTATAGTATGTACAACCATAACACCAATACACATTTTCTTAGAAAGAAACTTAACATTAGATATAAATTCAAGCAGAAAATAACTCTCACCAAAATAATTTTGCATGCCATAAAGATGAAGCTTTAATCACACATGGAAAATATTTATAAGGAATCAAAATGGGTATGAAGAAAATAATCTTGATCAGTAAACAAAAGAGACTGAGGAAAACACTTTGTGATAGAGACTGGCTTGAATGATTTTTTTATGCCTCACCTTTTGTAGTTTTAAACTGTTAAATATAATAAAAGTAAGGAAGCAAGCATTCATTTATATATCCATGATATTGTTTACATTTGGAGCTTGGGGTCTATGCTGGGACACTTTGCTCAGCCTTGGTGTAGGCAGGAGGAGACTGGACCTGCCTACGCTGAGTCTACCAGGCTGGACTGACTCCCCAGGGGAGACCTTGCCTTGGAGGAGGTGGGAATGGGGGCTGGATTGGGGGGGAAAGCTGGGGGGTGGGAGGAGGGAGGACAGGGGAATCCGTGGCTGATATGTGAAATTAAGTTAATTATAAAATAAAAATATTTAAAAAAGAAACTGTATCAGAAGCATAAGAAGCAAGTTCCAAGCACTTTAGTCACAGGATCTAGCACAGTCATGCCACTGAGTCCAGCAGAATCTGACAGTGTTAAAAAAAAAAAAAAAGTCAATATACAATGACTAAAATGAAGACATGATGAAAGAAAGGCTCAATTTAGAGACCGAGAAAATAATTGAAATATGGGTTAGAAAATCATGAAACCAGAGCTAGATAAACGGCTCATTGGTTAAGAGCATTAGCTGCTCTTGCAGATGATCTGGGGCTGGTTTCCAGCACCCATACAGTGGCCGCACAACCACCTGTAACTGTGGCAACAGAGCATCTGGTATCCTTTCCTAGCCTCTGTGGGCACCAGCACACTCATGGTGTACATATATACACATTAGCAAAACATGTACATGTAAAATACAAATAAATCTTGAAAAAAAAGTACTGTGAATAATGGGGCATTTATGAACAAAAACAAGACATTTCATATATGTATAATAGATTTTAGAAGTAGGACATGAGCTATGTAATGTGTGTTGACTTAGAGTGGCAGAAATGCACAGAACTAATGGGTTATGTGCTGAGCTGTAATAGAAACAGCTAACTACATTTGCCAACTCATATTTACAATGTAAGAATAGATTTTTAATACTTATCTGTTTACTTAGCTCATATTTCTTGAACTTATTCATATATTTATTAAATATTACTAATTGATTCATGCATATCCGGCAATTCTCTAGGTCCTTTGAATTCCTACAGTGAAGAAGATAAAACAGTTTTTCCTTTAATAACAACACGTATGTATTATTTGCCAGAACTGTGAGGCTAAGAAAGAAAGAACATTTAAAATTAAAAGGGTTTTGACATAGTTAAAATATAAAGGTTAACTTCAGTCTGGCAATTTTAATATGAGAGCCATGAAGGATGAGGATGGAATAGCTGTGAGTACTTGAGTATTCTAGACTTACTATCAGGACTGATTGTCCTGGAGCATCCTTGTTCCATTCTGTTTTTTTTGTTTCTTGGGTAACAAGGCTAAGGCAGCCATCACCTTAGATCTCCTAATGAGATCTTGGGATAGAGGTTTTGTGTCTTTTCTTGTTGCAAATTGGTCGAAATTATTGCAGAATTTTATGTTTGGTGAGTTTCTTCTCCTTTTTAATCCAAAGTTGTTCATTCTGCCGAAAACATTTAGCACAAAGAATTGTTTCTTAGTAGCATCACAGGTTCCCAAATGTATTTGATCTTACACTTCTAATTTTGTTATCTCATAGAAAGTTAGAGTAAGCATAAGGCTCCCTCCTTCAGACAGGAACAAGTTTTGTTCTGAATGTTTGATCATTATATTTTAATATTTCTCAATTCTTTGTTTTACAACAAATTTTCTTTTGGTGGGATAAATTTAATTCTTCCTTCCAAAAATAGAACCAGAATGTGACTTAGAGAAGCATCTGGTCTTTCTGCATCTTTGTTGATGGGTTCTCTCACACACATACATGGAGTTGTGCAAAAGCTGGTTCTCAGTAAGGAGTAATGACTTCTTGAGTTATACGTGTGGTCATTTCCTTTCAGTAGTAACTACCTATAAGAGAAGAACTTCTAATATCTGGCAGTAGATCATAGCTGACAAGGAAAACATCAAAAAATTTTACCAGAGAGAATGAAATGTTCTGACATTTTAACTTGATCTCACCATCAATGGTGACAGTTAAGACCTGATCAGTGGCATTTCTAGATCAAATCATATAGTCTAATTATGTTAACATTCTTCCCTGGTGATAAGTTTTTGAAACAATAAAATACTGTAGCATTTTTAACACTAGCCCTGAGGAAATGAGTCAGTAGCTAAAGTGCTTCTCTCTTTACAGGTAAGACCTGAGTTCACACGGCCAGAAGCAATGCAATGTCAAATGCAGAAGGGCACATCTGAAGTCCCATTGTGCCTTTGAAAGATGGAAGGTAAAAATGGGAAAACAGGAGACCCTTCAGAAGTTTAAGGCCTGGTGGACACAGCAGTGGACAGCAGGAGATCCTAGTCTTAAGCAAAGGGAAAAGCTAAGACTGCCACCCACATTTGTCCTCTGACCTCCACATCATACACACACACTTTTTTCACTTTTTATATGTATTTTTGGTTTCAAAGAACATTAGAACTTCTCATTTTTAGTTTTTATATTTATTTAAGATACACAGCATTAATGAGAATCTTGTTGAACTTATTATACATATACATACATACATACACTTTGATCCTAAAATTGTTGCTTATATGATTCTTCAATTGAGTTAATGTAAACCTTAAATGCCGTTGAATCCAAACATTCCTATAGTTGAATCTATTTATCCAGAGTCTAAGCATTGCTTTACCTGAAAGAGACCAACTACATTTATATCTTTACTATTTTCCCTGAAGTCTATTTTCAGATAATTAATAGGTGAAATTGGTACAAATGAATTTTAACAGCCTGTGAAATTCTGTTCCTCAAAGCGGTCTTTTGTGGATGGCAAACACTGTTTTCTTTCATGTTACTCCCATAGGTCATGCGCTGGTTACAGTTCCAGAGCCCTTCATGTAACGTACCAGAAGAGCTCAAGGTCTAATTGGACATAATCTATTATACTATATCTACGATGCTAACAGACACTACATTGTTCAACATGAGGCAAACATCCTATGCACATTTCATTTGGAGGAAATTCTGAGAAATATCATTCTAAAAACGTGCCCCAAATTCTCTAATACTACATTTCATTTTTGGCATACTTTAAAATTCTCATGTTATTTTGCATTTGTCATGCAGAGTTCATCTTCTCTTTTCTGTTAATACTGCTTCTAACTTTCACATCAGCTGTGTTTCCCACATGCTAGCTCTCCCTTCAGGCATGCTTGGTTTGCTCTTTTTTTGTAAAAGATTTTAATTACTGGAATTATAAGATTTTTAAACTTCACTTCTTTTTTTTTTCTTCGCGACCTCAACTTCAATTCTTAAGGATAATATTATTTTACCAGTGGAATATAATGCAACTCATGTTGATCCCACGCTAAATGTAAAGGCAAGGATGATGTTGAATCCATCCTCTTTGTTCCACATCCTGAGCAATGATACTATAGTAATTTCTTCTATGTACAATTGATGTCCTTAGAGTAATGTTCCACCATGTGCAGTTGATTATTCTGTTGAGAACAGAGTCTAGAACTTGTATTTCCTTCTTCTTGGCTGACATCACATCAAATGTTAAGTACTCATGTTTGCTGCTTTTAAAGCTTTTGGAAAATCTGAAGAAAATGATAGTAATGATATTTTTGTGTCGTGTATATAGAGAGAGACATGTACACAAAGAATTAAATGTTAAAACTTTCTCACAGCCCAATATTAGGTTGTCTATGTAGTCTTTATAATTGTCTCAAAATACTCCATTCCTATGTTAAAGTTTTGGTCTATATTGAAATTTGTTACATTTTTGCATACGAAATGCCAACAAATGTATTTTTATGAGCATGTTATTTATTTCTTTAGGAAATGAAGCTAAAATTTCATTTTCCTTATGGGATAGACTTGATGATTTCTTAGAAATATTTTCAAATGACTATCCTTTCTATGATGTATGAAAAATGACTGCCTACTATTTTAGAGTTAATCATTGAAGGGGAGAACATATATCTTTTCTGGGAAAATGTACTTGTTTGATAAAGTATGTATATAATTTTCATAGTCAATAATCTATGCAACTTTCATATATTAGTGGCCAAGTTATACATTGAATCACATGTATGCAATGCACACAACCAACACTTCTAACCTGAAATTTATTATTATAAACATAATGTTCAAAAGTCTTCATACAAATTACTTTTAGAAATTCAAAAGGTCCTATAAAGGAGATCCCCATAAATCTTCACAATAAATCAGGCTTTGTGGGGTTAATAAAAGAAATTCCTTAATAACAGGGAATGAGACTATGGAGGACCAGAGGGCAGATAGGCTGACTGTGTTTAAGCCAGTGTCCCAGCTGTTTGAATGCTACAGCTCACCATTTTGTTGGAAAATGCTTACGTTTACCATTGATAATAAAAGTTCTTTAGTTCTTCAAAATTTTGCTGAAAGTGTTCTTTATAAGAATTTAGAAAGAGTAGTTAGAATTCAGGTCTCCTGATTTGGTATCCCTTAATTTATCTCTTATTCCATATGAGGTAGTGTCATAAAGTTTAATTACACATGATAAAACATTTCAACTAATACTATTTAAAGTCCATTCTCATTCTAAGATTTGTACAATAATGTTTGCCAGAATCATATATCAATCCTGTTTTTTTCCAAAGGATTCCCTGCAGTACAAATGTTAAATAAGAATAAATTGTTTTATTTATTCTATATAGCTCCAAAGCTATAATGAGTTTATTAATAAAACACCTGATAAAATTTAAATGTTTATTTTTGCCACATAGAAGCATAGCACCAAAGAAATTCCATGACCACAGCTTCCAGATGCATGCTGACATGTAAGATAAGCTCCAAGGTGTGAATAGACAGTGATCTGAGGCAGACACTGTGGTGTTCTTCAAATAAGCAGTCATGGCACTCTGCTTGAACTTAGAAGCAGCGTTAACTGATAATACTTATTTGCCCTGGTAGAAAACTATCAATATGCAATCTGACACAATTACTGGCAGGAGATAATACAAGTATTGAAACTTTAGCATTTTATTTAAACTGAAAATACAGTGTTAAGAGCGGTATTGATTCCTTCAATCCGAAGTCACATCAAAAGTATAGTTAAAGCCCTGATTCCTCTTTAAGTGCCATTTGCCTTTCAACAGATGGAAACCATCATAGATCTATTAATAAGTGTATGGAGCTGGAAACACATCAACCCATTCAATTTAGTGAAGAATGGAGTAAATGGTCTTAAAAGCACTGATGATCATATTTCAAAATACCATTACAATAGCAATGATTTAGCTGCATGCCAACTTAAACTGTATCTGTATTTTCACACTGAAGACTTATGAGTCAGGAAAGCCAAGAATTAACATACAAACTGATTGAAGTTGTGCAGGCTATATTGGGTGCATAACAATGAGTATAGCACAAGATATTTTTACAGATTGATGGTGATAGGGAGGTGTTTGAAGTTTACATACGCTTGTGGCAGCAACAGAAAAATATCTGCAACAGTACCAAACATTCCCAATAACTCCTATGAAGATGAATAGGGCTGGGTATTTTTTTACAGGTGGGGCTGTTTCCTTCTAAACGTACTTGTTAAAACTCTAAGCCTCAATGTGATTTCAATTTAAGAGAGGCCCTTTAGGGAAGTAATATAATTAAGTGATGGTATAATAGTTGCTCTCTAATCTAGTAAGATGGTTCTTCATATAAGAAGAGGGCTGGCAGTCAGCTTCCACTCTTTCTGTGTGTGTATATAATAGACCATGTGAGGACAGAGAGAAAAGGCCTTTTTCAAGATGAGGGACAAAGGTCTTCCCCCAAAGCAAAGGTTCAAGTTTCTGGTTTGGTTTTTCATTTTTATTTGTGTGTCGGGGGACATAGCACATGTGCACTTGTGTTGGATGCTTGTGTGTACACATGTATGTGAAATAGTATGTACATCCATGAAGAGTTCAGAGTAGCATGTTGGTGTCTTGCTTTATCCTCCTCTGCCTCATTCCCTTGAAACATGCACTTTCACTGAAAATTACATAGACTCAGTTTCATAGCAGGAACTTGTAGGCAGAGTTTCTCTGTGTCTAGTCAACTGCTCCCAAATAACCACAAAGAGGCTTAATATTAATTATAAATGCTCAGGCTTGTTACTAGCTAACACTTGCAACTTTAATTAACCCATTTAATCTATATTCTGCCATGTGGCACTAACTGTCTTTCATCTTGTACCTCCTGTTTCCTCTCTGCATCTAGCTAGTGACTGTGCTGACTATGCTCTTCTTCTCCCCAGGGTCCTTAGTCTGGTTTTCCCACCTAACCTTATCCTGTCCAGCTATTGGCCAGTCAGCTTCTTTATTAAACCAATCACATTGAAATTTACACAGTGTACAGAGAATTATTCCACAGCAGGAACTGAAGTAATATACTTATTTAAAACACTTAAGACATGTAAACTAAAATAATTCACTATTAATAGACTATAGATTTGAACAATATCATTATAGATTAATCCATATAGATGAAAGCAAATTTATTTCTATTCTTGGTTTTTATTTCTACAAAAAATATCTACAGGAATCTCTACAAGATAACATTAAAACTTTTTACAATGTTAATGGAAATTTAATATCATGTTTTAAAAGTTTGTTGTATACAGTCACTGGTGACTAAATTGTTCTGAGTAAAGACTGAACAAATTAACGTTAATTGCTCATTTCACATCACACTGGAGACAAGATATTTAAAATGGGCATTTGCCTCCTAGGCCCTTAATTCTTAGGCAATGTTAAATACCAATGGTGATAACTAGTTCTGTTTTCACAGGGAACATTATTATTTAAGCAAGAGACTTGGAAGTAGATTGTTTTTAGAGCAGGTTTTTAAAATATGGTATACGAGCCCCAGAAATGTTCTGATGTAATCTTGGAGCTTTTCAACTTCACAATCTCTAGGCACATCAGAATCATCAAATAGATCTTTAGCAAACCAAGCCATGTCTTTAACTACAACTGTGCCCATTAAGAGATGAAGATAGGCTGGCATGTCTTCAGTGCTTTCAACACCTGCTGTCTAAGCATGAGGGCACTTGTTAAAGAGTGGGGCACAGGCCATTTGTCCTCAATCTTGAGAAATTCAGGGGTTATTTTCAGAAGACTTTTTTTTCTTTATCAGAAAGTCACACTATAACAGGAAAGAGGAACATAAACACAGATATACCAAAAATATGCAAACATTAAATGATTCAACCAAGTCTCCTATTCTAAGAACGGTAAGCACCAAGGCTTAGGCAATAGGGGACAAAAGAGTACTAATCTTTGTGCATACTCTGATGATTGGGTGAAAAAAAAAACAAGACCTAAAGGACACCAAATTCCAAGCAGCCAGCATCTTCCTGTTTCATTTGCATAAAAACAAACAAACAAACAAATATCCTCATGCAAAATCAACCCCATGGTAACAGAAGTGAAGGCAGGCACTCCTGGATCAGATGATAAAAACCAGGAAAAAAAATTAAGAGATTTTCCTTGTGGCTAAGGAAGAGTAAGGAAATAAACAGAAAAATAAACACCTTCCAATAATTGCATGATAAATGATTAATATTGTCTGAATATATCAGGAGCATCCAAGCAACTTGAGAAGAATGCACAAAACATTAGAATCAGAAAAAATCAGTGATTATTAAATATGCAATCAGAAATAAGTCTTCACAGGGTATTAATAGAAGAAAGCTTGTATAACTCAACCTCACAGTTTACAGTTTTAAAAATGTTAAAATATGTACATAATAAGGGAGCTAAACTGGGTGGTAAGAGTGTAAACACTCAACCTGAGAAAGAATTGTAAACTTCCTATCAGCTCAAAGAGACTGCTGACCAAAACTGCTGAAACACAAATTTACAGAAAATAATCTGATAAATGAAATTTTCATTTCATTATTTACCTTGATCATGTTACTATAAGTATACTTTCTCCATTAACAATACTCATCCCTCTGCCTGGCAGTAGTGGTGCACGCCTTTAATCCCAGTACTCTCGAGGCAGAGCCAGGCAGGTCTCTGTGAGTTTGAGGTCAGCCTGGTCTACAGAGCGAGATCCAGGACAAGCACCAAAACTACACAGAGAAACCCTGTCTCAAACAAACAAACAAACAAACAAACAACAATAACAAAAAACAATACCCATTCCCAAGGCTCCGGGAATGTGGATAAATTAGGAGCAGAAGGAATGTTAGAACCAGTGCAAGAGAGACAAAATACTGAAATCGAGACATGACTTAACTGTTGCACTTTGGCATCCACAACAACTGCACTTCCTTGTACAATCCTTACATATTGTGCTTGCCAACACCTTGAAGATTTATGTGAAGGTGATGATTGGTGGGGAAGGATGGGGCATTTTCTTAAGAGTTAAAGCTCTTGTTTAGTTTCACATGGTCTTGTAAATAACTCTAAGAAAACTCATTCTCTCTCTTTCTCTCTGTCCCTCTCTGACTCTCTGTCTCACTGTCTTCGTCTTTCTGTTTCTGTCTCTCTCTATCTCTCTTTTTCTCTTTTTCACACACACACACACACACACACACACACACACACACACACACACACACACACCATGAAAGTAAAAAAGGGGTAGTTAGGAAGAGTAAGCTTATTAGTGGGCATGAGAGGGACAAGAAGGATAATGGCTGTAAACATGGTTAGAATATATCATGTAGGTGCATGAAAATTTAGTAAAAGGTATTATCATGTACAATTAAAACTGTTAAAAGAAGTAATAAAGAGAAAATGCATTGTATAATCCAGGGTATGGGGCTACATTAAAGCTTAATGCTATTTCAATAGTAGTAATGCTTAAGGTCTGAAAAATGATTGCATGTGTAGAATTACTTAAATGGAAACCTGAGTAATACACTCTGAGACAGGAAATTGTATACTAGAATTATACTGTGAAGTGCTTTTGGGAACAATTCTGATCAAAGAATATAAGGAATAGATTTAGATTGGTAAAGAGAAGAGTATGAACTCTAATAACAGTTCTCCCATCCGTCCCCTGTGGGTCAGTATCACACAGCACAGGGATCCCCAGGCCCTTGTCCTATCTGGAGATCATTCTGTACACCACAATCTCAGATTCTAATCTTTTAATTAGTCTTTATTGCACATGATGGTTTGGTGTATCTAAATAACTCAATATATGATGCTCATTTTTTGGCTATAAAGTCTTTAAATGGTATGCTTAGATTCGATCATGTTCAGAAGTCCTCCAGGGAATATATTTTTTTTTAATGGTTTATGCCAGTATTCTAGAAATAGCCTTGTCTTGCCTTCTAACTTACAAGTTAAATGTTGTGTTTCTTTTGTTTAGAAGAACTGAGCACCATATTCTATTATGTTCTCCCCAGGAAGACCATTTGTTTATACTTTTTACAAATGCTTAGTCTAGAGGGAAGAGCTACATAAATCACAACCAGTATGTACTGATGGGACTTTCTATTCTTTGGTCCTATTTCACAGGGAAACACCAAGTGAATACATAGGAGCATGGCTACCAGCTGTGATATCTTCTCCCTTCAAAACCTTAAGTCCTAACAGAGAATATGAAAAAGATGAGATGTGCTTATTCAGTCACCAGATGCAGTTCATCACCACACACTCAATCATTATAAAGACTAGATTAGTGAAAAAAGAGAAATGTAAGATTAATACCATTTTTTTTCCCAATCAAGTTTGCAGGAGCTGTCTTCATCATTAGTACTTGACTCGTATACCAGGTATGATCCAGCAGTAAGCCAGGGACCTTTCCAGATACTATAAGACTTTAAATTTTTATTTGTTTTATAAATATGGATCTTATATAAGTCTAGCAAGGATTATAGATAATTAACCATGTGAAAGGAAAATTTTACTTGACATATTAAAAAATAAATTTGAACTTTTTCTGAATTAAACTCATTTAAATATCTGTGGCCAACAGTAAATGAAAATTAAGGCATTTTTTCAATTAATAATTCCAGTTATCCTTCCTTAACCCAAAGTAGTTATTTTTGAACATTGTAGAGACACGCACTTGTAACCCCAAAATGTGAGAGGTAGTAGGAGAATGTCTACAAGTCTGGGGGCCACTTGATCAGCAAAAGAATTTCTAGGCTAGCAAGACCTGTCTCAATTAAAAAAAAAAGAGAAACTGTTCTACTTTGTAATAACTAAACATAAAGATATATGTATAAAATTACAGAAATACTGAAATTTTTGATGTTAATTTGAATGAAAATTTTCCTGTGAATTCCATTGACACTATTCACATTTCTTTTTTGTTTCTTGTGTTGATTTCTTTTCTTACGTTTTCCTGTTTTTTTTTTTAAGTTTTTGTCTTGTCATGCCAATTAGATGGTAAAATCTATTTAGTGTTGAAAATATACTGAAAATTTAGACCAACACCTGTGGAGCCTCCACGGGACTGGACTAGACTCTCTCCATAAGTGAGACAGTTGTGTAGCTTGATCTCCTTAAGGGACCCCATGGTACTAGGATCAGGATCCATCCCTAGTGCGTGAGAAGGCTTTTTGGAGACCACTACCTACAGTGGGACAACCTTGCACAGCCTTGATGCATGGAGAGGGGCTTGGATCTGCCTCTACTGAATGTACCAGGCTCTGCTGACTCCCCATGGGAGGCTTTACCTTCTTGTAGGAGGGAATGGAGGGTGGGTTGAGGGGGTAGGCTGGAAGAGCAGGAGGAGGGAAGAGAGGGATCTGTGATTGGTATGCAAAATGAATAAAAGCCTTTCTTAATTAAAAAAAGAAAATATACTGAAAATGACAGTGATTCTCAAATCAAGGTGATCTAAACCTCCATTGCTGCCGATACTATCATGTCTTCCAATGAGAGCTATGCCTGTGAAGACAAGTAGAAACATATAAACTTAGATTATATGAATAATTTGTGTATGCATGTCTAATACAATCATGAAGGTACATACACATATATTTTTCAGATGACAATTTTCCTCAAGACTCTTGAGTTATATTATGACTGATTCTTAGACTTAAATAGGTTCCTTTTAAAGTTGTATTTTATATTTAAAAAATGTTGCATAGTCAAACATTGTGTCTTACTTTAATGAAAATGGATATCTCTTCTTCAAACTTGTTTGATGAATTATAATTTGTCACCTGTTCTTTTCATTTCTGGCATAATGCCAACCCTTCTTTTACCAGCTAATTTTAAACAAACTATTTTAATAGTGTAATTTTGACTGTAATGTTTCCTTTGAACACATTATATTTATCATGCTGGCTCAGAAATGCATTTACATATCCCAAAATGACATTAAATACTTTTCTTTATATGAGTGGAAATAATTCTGTAGCAGTTAAGAAGATAAACCCATTTGGTAAGCAATATAATTTCAGAGCCTTTAAAGAAATTATTCAGAAGTGTTGCACTCTTTCGATCCTCTATAAATGATAAAGGGATTTGATTGGGAGTATTGAGGTTGCTTAGATGCCGTTGTTTCCGACATTCAAAATCACTAGGCTATTATTCCTTAATACATTTTGGAGAGGTTAATAAGTTTTGTTAATTTAAATAATTTTTTACACCTATGATTTTAGAAGTAAAAAAATGATCAACAGTAAAGTTTACTAAATATTAGTGTGTCTAGAGTTATAGTCAGTAAAATAATGCAGAACAACATGTTATGATTACAAATCATTTTACAATAAGTAACTGAAGATAAAAAAAACTCATCAATTTTTTAAAACAAATTTAAGTGGCAGAAAGTGATAAAAAGTTGCTCACACCACAGAGTTTATTTAAAAATTTTGTTTGCCAAATTAAAGTCATTATTTTTCATGTGCCGTTGGTGTAACTTTTAAGTTTTGGTAACAATGAAATCAGATCTAATTAGAATTTAAAAGCTCTAATAGACATTGAAAAATAATTTTATAGTTGAAATGCTTTCCCAAAGCATACGTGTTATACAATGTATACACTGATCACATAAAGACTCAATCTGATACTTTTGTTCTTATAATATCCCTTGTGTTTTCTGTGATTAATATAATGAACAAAAAGTTACATATGTATGTTTTAAAACAGCATGTGTTAAATGCATTACATAATATCTATAAAAATGCACAAGTCAAATCTAGTCTCTTTGTCCAATATATACATTCAGGACTTATTTAATTTTCATAATACTTTATGTAAGAGACTGATCAAGTGGTATTTGTCTTTCTAAGCATAGTTTATTGATCTTAGCACAAAGTACTTCAATTCTCTCCACTTCTCTGCATGTGCCTGAATCATTTTATTTTTGTACATACTCCAAGTTTTCCTCTTTCATCTACAAATGGGTTTCTACACTGAGTCTATGTCTTAGCAATTGTAAATAGTGGACTTACAAGTTATCTTTGCTGTGATGACTTCATTTTCTTTGGCTTCATGCCCAGAAGTCTTATAGCTGGATCCTATCCCAGATCTACTTTTAGATTTCTGAAGAACTCCCAAACCTGTCCATAATATCAGTGCTGATAATTTGAATTACCATCAATGGTACCTGAGTTCCTTTTTTAAACTTCCTTATTAGCATTAGGTATTACATCTTTAGATTATGTGTATATTTATGTGCTTTATGTGCACTCTTAAGTGCAGGTTCCTGCAGAGGTCAGAAGCCATTGTCACATGTCCTGAAGTTGGAGTTATGGGTATTTGTGATTTGTCTGATTGTGTGCTTGGAGTTAATATATGGTCCTCTGCAAGAGTAGAAATGGCTCTTAATGCCTAGTTGCTTCAGCACAGCATTTGCTATTTGACTTTGATATTTATATTAACCAGTTAGTCTCAGATGAAATGTTATCTCTATATGGTTTTATCTGATTCTGATTATTTTATGATGAGCATTTTCACAGCTACAGGACAAACATCCTCGCATCTTTTCTCAAGAAAACGCTAGCCAGGCCTAGTGGTGCAAGCACTGGGGAGGCAGAGACAGGTGAATCTCTGTAAGCTTAAGGCCACCTTGGTCTACAGAATGAGTTCCAGCACAGCCAGGGCTACATTGGTAAACTTGGTCTCAAAAAATAAACAAATAAATCTACAATAAAATGAAATAAAAAAAGAAAAGAAAAAAAGAAAGACAGGACAGGACTCAGTGGTTAAGATCATTAGCCACTGTCCCAGGGGTCCTGGCCTTAATTCCCAGCATTCACTTAGTGGGTTCCAAGCATCTGTAGCTCTGTCTGGGCCTTCTTCTGCACAGCCTCCCATTGCCCCCAGTCATTCAAGTGGTGGGTGAATATACACATGCAGGCAAAACAGTCACACATGCACAATAAAATAATTTTAAAAGAGAATAAAAGTTCTAGTCAGATCATTTTCTTACTTTAATTGCACCTTTTTTGGGCAACTTTTGTATAGCTCAGTAAATTTTTTTGTTCACATTTTTCTACCTTTGTTCTGAGCAGAGACATTTCACCTTGTTGTGTATCACTCCCTCACCTTACCATACACACACACACACACACACACATACACACATACACACACACACACACACACACACACACACACACACACATTTTTGGTTTGCATTTGTTGCCTGAGGTTTGGAGTCACATTAAAAAATTAATTGTCCTCCCAACTCTGGGCTTCTATGTGATCTTTGTGGTAATACAGGACTCAGATTTCAGCATAGACCCCAGCCACAGTAAGACCATGGACCCAAACATGGTCCTTGACAGAAGCAGGGGATGGATGTCTCCTTGCTGATGTTCTGGCTCCGTGCTGCCACCAGAACCATCCCTACCTGAGTGGCCAGTGCTTCCACCCAGATCCAAAATGCCAATCTAGCAAAGCTGCTGCAAGGGCTGAGTCTGGGTCTCTGGTCCAGCTACAGTTAGGGTCTGTGTTGACGTCTGTGGCCTGTGTCACCTCATGGAGTCATAGGAACTATGAGAGATGAAATCAGAGGTCCATGATGAGCTGGCCCCTCCTTTCCATGGCCTATGGAAAGTTAGACTTGCCTCTTGTTTGACACTGAACAAGAGAGTTAGGCCAGACTGGACGAGCTGGCCCTTGAACTCTGGAGTGATGACCTCACCCCTCACAACAGGAAAGGGTGAACCTAAGCTGAGGACATGGGCATAGGTGAGCTGATTCTGCCCCCTTGCCTAAAGCAGGTGGCCCTGGTGGTCCCAGTGGCCTTAGTGGCACAGACTGACCAAGTCAGCTACCATCCAAGCCTATATCTGGGCCTTGGGTTGGTCCAATCTAACATCTACCTGATCTAGGACCAGTTAGAGCTTGTGAAGGGACTGGTCTTGTGGAACTATTCCCACAGGATATACTAGAGGAGTTCTGGTGAGTATCTAGAGATGACAGGGTACCAGGGGCCTTGAAACAGACCAGTGACTCATTGCAATGAACATTTGTTATTATAAAGCTGATGGGACAAAGTGGTACACTATATAATACACTGAGGCCCCCAATGTCACCAGGATGAATGAAGTGGTGTTGGAGAGGCAGGAAAGAGAAGTCAAGAGGTTTTGTTGTTGTTTTGGGGGTTGTTTTCTTCTTGTTTTTGTTTACTTTTTTGCTTTGTTTTGTTTTGATTTTTTTTTAATTTTCTTTTCTGGAGGGGGGTGCTGAATGACTGAGGGGAAGATATGAGGGAACTGGAAGGTGAGCAGAATTGAGGTGCATGATATGAAACTCCCAAAGAATCAATAAAAAAGTTAAATTAAAAAAATCATTACAAGATCAGTGACTGATGCATTTCCACTGGATTTTTGTTTTGTTTTGTTTTGTTATAATTTTGTCACAGTATCAGGTCTTACACTGAGCCTTTGATCCGTTTTTTGTGGATTTGTGTGCAGGGTGAAGAATGAGGGCTGTCTTTCATCATCCTATTTGTGGAGACCCAGTTTCTCAGCATTGTATGTTACAGAGGTTGTTCTTGAGGCCATGCATACCTCCTCTTCTTGAATCAATGGGTCTTAGCTCTGTAGGCTTATTGTGGAATTACTGCTACTACATTCCTTTCATCTGTTCCTATTATTATTTACTTGTATCATGATGAGGCTTTTGGTGCTGTTACACTATTCTTTGTTTTGTTTCTTGCTGTGGATGATTGATTGATAAATAAAAACGCTGAGTAGTCAGGCAGATAGTATAGACTGGACAAAGAGGAGAATTCTGGGAACAGGAGGGCTGAGGCAGAGAGACACTGCAAGTTGCCAAGATGAGAAGCAGATGTTAAGATGCCAGTAAGCCACGAGTCACTTGGCAACTTATAGATTGATAGAAATGGGTTAATTTAAGATATAAGAACAGTTAACATGAAGCCTGCCATGGCCATGCAGTTTATAAGTCATATAAGGCTCTGTGTGTTTACTTGGTTGGGTCTAAGCGGCTGTGGGACTGGCAGGAAAGAGAGATTTGTCCTGACTGTGGGCCAGGCAGGACCAGAAAAACTCTAGCTACAAATGGTGCCCAACGTGGGGCAAGAATTTCCACCTAAAACCTGAGAAAGAAGATTCTAAAACGGAGCTAAAAATAGCTTCCTAGTTGTCACTCTGAAGTTAGCCACAGCCTGCATGCTTGAGCTACTACATGGCAGGTTCTTAGGGTGTGCGTGCTTGACCTGCAGTATGGTGGGAATGAGGTGTCTGCAAGCAGCACATTACACTGCATAGAGGATTTAGCCTTTGCTACTAAAAAAAAAAAACAAAAAATTTTCTGGGCTACATGCTGCTTTGATAGAGACATAGACCCACTGCCTCCAGTGGGGAGCATGGTTTCTCTGAAGCTGGGGGTAAAATTACCACCACCATGTTGGAAAGGTGACATGGGCGGAGCCAGAAGCCACAGCTGCCATTTTAGCCTTAGAAATGCTACAGTTTAAAGCTATAGATCCACCATAAAATGGATTCAGATGGAACAAGACTTTACATGTTTTACATTATATGTAAAAATGTACGTAGGTTTGGAAGAGAGAAGAATGAATATAGACAGTAATATAAAGAAATAGTTTTAAAAAATAAAGTTTTTAAAGAGACAGTAAAGACAGTATAAAAATAAGCCACATAAAGATGGATATTACACAGAGAATCTGGATTGTGTTGTCTTTGATATTTTTAACTGCAGAAAGACATTTGATTGTAAAAGATGCTCAGTTAAACCAATATGTATATTTTAAAGGTACCTTGACTTCAAAATTTGGATCTAAGGATATGTTGCTTTGGAAAGTAGGCTCTGCTTTTGTTTCCACAGAAAACAAGAGGCTATGAATTTGTTCCAAATTAAGATACATCAGGATTGACCAGCCAAGACTCCCTGGAAGGTCTCCAGTGACACCATGGCCCAGATGATCCAGCATCCAGAATGGTTTCAAGACAACTGGCTCACACAGTACAGCATCACAGACTACCCCATAAGTCTAAAATTTTCTTTATGTCCCCATAAGAATAGAGCACCCTCATCCAACAGGAAATAGTATGAGAAACTACACCCAAATTCCCAAATATACCAAGCTGGCTTTGGAGATGGAACTGCCTCACTCCTTCTCTAAACCCAAGCATATTCTAAAAAAAAAAAAAAAAAAAAAAAAAAAAGTTGAGAGATTTTTGTGTCCCATATCAGAAGAGCCCTCTGGTGTGGGATGAAAAAAAACCAATATTTTTATTTAAAGCAGGTTGATTATGAATTCGATATCTTTCTAAAGTAGAAAAAGGGATAGTTTAGATATTATAGGATGAAATACTAGATTATTGAACCTACTTTTAAAGAGCAACTTGTTTAAAATGTTTTACATTGGTATAGATTTTAGTTTATTGATACAAGTTTAAACTTAATTTTGTTATACTGTATGTATATTTCTACTCTTGTTTAAGGTATTATGTTTGTACAGCTCATTTGAAATTGTAATGGATAATTAAGAAATACAGATTAATAATTACTCTTCTATGATAGTCAAACTTATAGTCATGTTAAGTTTTCTAGGTATACATAGATAGAATTCAGTTAGGTAGGTAACCTTCAAATACTTCAAAGACCTACAGAATATGGCATTTAAAATGCTCTGAAAATTTAGACTTTCTGGACAGTGAGACATGTCTGCTCCTGACAGCACCAATTTACTTCAGAGAGCATGATGAGTATTGAAGACACTCTATACGGAGTTTATCTTCTTCTTGGCAAAAATAGCCATTTGGGCAAGAAACTGTTCTTGCCTGGGCTGCTTGATCAACTGGACATGCAGGACCCATAGGAAGGTGACCACTGAACTTTGTTTGGCAAAATGGTCCTTCAAGTTCCTGCTTTGCAGAGGAAACTGCCAAGCATTCTACAGGACATGGAGAAATGTGACCAAGAGACTCTAGACCTGTGGGCTGAAGACAGATGCCCCAACTTTACAGAGGAACTTTGGATGACTGACCAGGCTGCCAACTGTCTCTGTCTATTCTCGCAAGACTCCTGAAAGTTGCTTGTGTCCTTCTCCCATTTCTCAGTTAATATTACATCCTTCGGAGATCTTTGATGTAATTGAAGACTAGATAGTTATAATTTTCCTTAGTTATGATAAAAAATAAGTTAGTTCTAAAACCTTAGACTCACAAATATAGGATAGATATGATATCTTCTTTAATTTTACCAAACACAAATAGACTAGATATTAAAACTATAATTCTTGCTTGATGATTATTTTGTTATATGTAATTTTACTATGTTAAAGTTTAAAACCTTCCTTCTTAAAAAAAAAGAAAAGAGGAAGTGTTGTGGATGATTGATTGATAAATAAAACACTGATTGGCCAGTAGCCAAGCAGGAAGTATAGGTGGGACAAAGAGGAGAATTCTGGGAACAGGAGGGCTGAGGCAGAGAGATGCTTCCAGCTGCCAAGATGAGAAGCAGATGTTAAGATGCCAGTAAGTCATAAGCCACTTGGCAACTTATAGATTAATAGAAATGGGTTAATTTAAAATATAAGAACAGTTAGCATGAAGCCTGCCATGGCCATACAGTTTATAAGTAATATAAGTCTCTGTGTGTTTACTTGGTTGGGTCTGAGTGGCTGCAGGACTGGCAGGTAAGAGAGATTTGTCCTGACTGTGGGCCAGGTAGCACCAGAAAAACTCTAGCTACAGTTTCTGTTACTAGGCTATATAGTATGCCTCAGAATGGATGGAGATTTTGGAATGGCTGCAGCTTTGTTCTTGTTTTAAGTTGGCTGGGGTTATTCAGGGACTTTGTTTTCAACACTTCCAAATAAACTTTAGTATTAATTTTTCTAGGCCTGTGAAAAAAGTAATTGGCTGACAGTTGAGCTAATCAGTTGAGTTAATCAGGTATGACTCAGCGAGTCTTTGTGGAATAATGTCAGGAGTTCATCAGGGGTTTCAGCCTGGATCTGTTGGCACTATTTCCCATCCATTTCTGTCCCAGTCTGACACATCAGAATTAGCTTTTCAGAAGATGTTACTCTTTCAGAAAGATTATCAATGAGACAAATAGGAAATAATAAACTAAAAGAACATACAATAAAGAAAAATTAAAGATGTAAAGATCCCTTGCCTCACCTTGTAAAGTGTTGTTTTCTAATCTTTTAAATAAACATAAAAATGTTTCTTAAGAATGTTCTTTGATTAAGAATGCATTAGACTGTCGTTTTGTCTTATTTACTGTGTTCTTTGCCTTACAGAAGTTTCTCAGTTTCAGGAGGTCCCATTTATTAATTGTTGCTCTCATTGTCTGAGCTACTGGTGTTATATTTAGAAAGCAGTCTTCTGTGCCAATGCATTCAAGACTACTTCCTACTTTCTCTTATATCAGGTTCAGTGTAACTGGTTTTATACTGAAGTCTTTGATCCACTTGGACTTGAGTTTTATGCATGGTGATAGATATGGATCTATTTGCAGTCTTCTACAAGTTGAAGTCCAATTATGCCAGCACCATTTTTTGAAGATGCTTTCTTTTTTTCCATTGTATAGTTTTGGCTTCTTTATAAAAAATCAGGTGTTCATAGGTATATGGGTTAATATCAGGGTCTTCAATTCGATTCCATTGGTCCACATGGTTTTTAAGCCAATACAAAGCTGTTTTTATTACTATAGCTATAAACTAGAGCTTGAGATCAGGAAAGATCATGCCTCCAGAGGTGTCTTTATTGTACAGGATTCCTTTAGCTATCCTGGGTTTCTGTTTTTCCCAATGAAGTTGAGTATTGCTTTTTTCCAGGTCTGTGAAGAATTGTGTTGGGATTTTGATGTGGATTGCATTGAATCTGTAGATTGTTCTTCGTAAGATTGCCATTTTTACTATGTTAATCCTACCTATCTATGAACATGGGAGATCTTTCCATTTTTTGATATCTCCTTCAATTTCTTTCCTCAGAGACTTAAAGTTGTTATCATACAAATCTTTCACTTGCTTAATTAGAGTTACCCCAAAGAGTTTTATATTATTTGTGGCAATTGCAAAGGGTGATGTTTCTCTGATTTCCTTTTCAGCCCATTTATCATTTGTATATAGAAGGGCTACTGTTTTTTTGAGTTAATCTTCTATCCTGCCACATTACTGAAGGTATTTATCAGTTGTAGGAGTTCCCTGATAGAATTATTGGGATAACTTTTGTATATTATCATACCAACATCTCCATCCATTCTGAGGCATATTATATAGCCTAGTAACAGAAACAAAACAAAGAATAGCATTTGAGGTACAGAGCTAAACAGAGAATTCTCAACAAAAGAATCTCAAATGGCTGAAAGACATTTTAAGGAATTGCTTAACATCCTTAGTTATCAGGGAAATGCAAATCAAAATGACTTTGAGATACCATCTTACACCTGTGAGAATGGCTAAGATCAAAAACACTGCAGACAGCTTATGTTGGAGAGGATGCAGAGCAAGGGGATCACTCTTCCACTGGTGGTGGGAATGAAAACTTGTACAGACACTTTGGAAATCAGTATGATGTGATGGTTTCTCAGAAAATTGGGAATCAATCTACCTCAAGACCCAGCTATACCACTCTTGGTTAATACTAAAGGAATACCACAAGGACACTTGCTCAATTGGGGTCATATCAGCATTATTCATAATATCCAGAACCTGGAAACAACCTAGATGTCCCTCAACTGAAGAATGGATTAAGAAAATATGTTACATATACACAATGGAGTACTACTCAGCAGAGAAAAACAATGACATCATGAAATTTGCTGGCAAATGGATGGAACTAGAAAATATCATCCTGACTCAGGAGAACAAACATGGTATGGACTCACTTGTAAGTGGATACTAGATGTAAAGCAAAGGATAACCAGGCTACAACCCACAGCTCCAGAGAAGCTAGCTAACAAGGAAGACTCAAGGAGACACACATGGATCAACCTGGGAAGGGGAAATAGATGAGATTTCCATGAGTAAACTGGGGATGAGGGATGGGCAATGGAGAGTAGGGGATTGGGGATGAGAACATAATGGAATGGGATGGTTGATCTGGAACAGGGACAGAGTGGGAAAACAATGAAAGTGATACCATGATAGAGGGAGATGTCACGGGGACAGAGAGAAACTGAGTGATAAGGAAGTTCCCAGGAATCTCCAAGGATGACCCCAGCTTGGACTAGAAGAAATAGTGGATAAGGTGCCTGAACTGAACTGGCTTACCCCAGTGACCAGATTGGTGAATACCCTAACTTTAAAGCTTTTCTCTAGTGATTGATGGAAGCAGATGTAGAGATCCAAAGCCAAACACCAGGCAGAGCTCCAGGAGTCCAGTCAAAGAGAGAGAAGAGGGATTCTATGAGCAATTGCATCAAGATCATGATGGGAAAACCTGCAGAGACAACCAAACCAAACTAGTGGGGACTCATAAAGTTTGGATCAATGGCTGTGGAGCCTGCATGGGACTGGCCGTCAGTTGTGTAGCCTGATCTTCTGGGGGGAGGGGCACCTGGCAGTAGAATGGATCAGAATCCATCCCTGGTGCATAAATGGGCATTTTTGAGCCCACTCCCTATGATGGGACACCTTGTGCAGCCTTGAGGCAGTGGGAAGGGCTTGCACTTGCCTCTACTGGATGTACCTCCCCATCAGAGGTCTTACCTTCTTGTGGGAAGGAGTGGAGGTGTGAGTTGGGAGGGGGAGGTTGGGGGGTGGGAGGAAGGAAGAGGGGGATCTTTGATTGGTGTGTAAAATGAATGGAAAAATTTTCTTAATTAAAAAAAAAAATGAATCATTAGACCAAACCATGTAGAAGAATACTAGAGAGAGCGGTAAAAACAGTGAGTCTACCACATGGGACTCATGGCTCTTTCAATGAACTACTTTCTAATTCTGAGTAATATGTTTAACTCTCTTAGCTCCAATTTGTCATGTATCAAATTTGAATAACCCTATAAGGTGGAAGAAAAAAAACATTACAAATCTATGATTGATGTTGTTTAAAAAGTATTAAAAATAAACTTTCAACTTTATATTGTTTTAGAATTCATATGGCCATATATTTTATTACTAAGGTCTCAGGCATTCTCTGTAAAGTTGGCATAATATATTTTTTTTTAATTTGATCTGTTAAAACGAAGTTCATATGGTTTAACACAATAACTACTAGCCAGTTGTAAGAAAGAGCCTACACATAAAACAGTTGATTAAATGCTCTGATTAACCTGAGGTTCATAGCTTTGAAAAATTCTACATCTGACACAGCAGCATCTGTGAGCATGCTGTTAATTACTGTGCTCTGAAATAAGTCTCTGGAGGGAGATGGAGGCTAACAAGACTCGGGAAGCTACCAACCCTGAAAGACTCATGAAGGCACAAATTGATATCATATAAGGCATAAATGATTGCTGGGAGAGGAGGCTCATCCATGGTATGAGCTTTTGGGAGTCACCACTCAGCATAAGGTGGGCCTTCCAGTGATGCAGTAAGTGTCCTGAAACATTTTGATCCTGTTATTAACTACAGTTAATTCATTGATTCATCAAATATACTTGGATAAAATTACATTTTTTTTCCTGTCAGTGGTACTCTCTGGGGTAAATAGATGTTTTTACATGTTCTTCTAGGAAAAGTTACACAGTCCAGGCTTTAAGAGTCCTGCTATCCCTCTTCCTTTCTGGCACCCATCTTGAGAAGTCCATGTGATAATGATGCACTGACCATACAAAACAAACCAAAGAACAGGACAAGTGTGAAGAAGACTTGCTCACAACCTGTCATGTAAAATCTGGGAGCAAAGTGTCTAAAAGCTACAGACACCTCAGAGACCATGGTGCTTTATAAACATAAAATGGAGCTGGCCAGATGGCTTAGTATTTAAAGCACTTGCCACTAAGCCTGACAATCTGTGTTCAGTTACTGGGACTCACATGTATAGGGACAGAACCATTGCCCCCAGATTTTCCTCTGATTTCTGTACCCATGCTGTAACACAGATAGCTTGTACATGCGTGTGTGCATGCGCGCGCACACACAAACACACACACACACACACATACACACACACACACATACACACACACACACACACACACACACACACACACACACCACAAATAAATGAGTGCATTTAAAAAAAATAGAAACAAAATTGATGCTTGTTGAATTTCCCTGGTTTAGAGTAGCTAGTTACAATATTAAAACTACTAATACCTATTTTTACAAATACTAATTTATAAAATGACAATGAGAGGAATTTTACACAGTCTGAATGAAAGCTGGACTAGAAGCCTTGTTTAGAGTCATAAATACAGCATCAATTCATTAATTTTTTTACTTTAAATATTTGCATACCAACCAGAAAAGACCTACTGTATCTAAGCATACACTTGTTACCTATCTGTTTTTCCAACATCAGAAAAAGTCAGTTCCTTGATATATCCATGCATGTGTGTAAAAACAACAGTCTCTAAATTGAATGTATTATTATGTTATGTTACTTGGTTTTGGTCTTCTTTAAAATTTGTATTGAAAACCGAGATGAACTTATTTTTAAAAATTTCCAAATGTTGTTAGGAGTAAATTAAGAGATTGCAGGTAGGTCTTCCCTATGACAAGTTTCCTTAGCCCTGAGTGGTAGTTCTTGCCTTTAATCCCAGCACTCAGGAGGCAGAGGCAGGTTGATCTCTATGAGTTAGAGGTCAGGCTTTTCTAAATACTGAGTTCCAAGACAGTCAGAGCTACATAAAGAAATCCTGTTTCAATAAGAAAATAGAAAAAGAAAAAGAAAGAAAAAAGTCTTCTATAACTTCAAAAAGTATTGTTTTAAGTGTCGAAGTTGTAGCATGTTTATTCATCAGAACACTAACTGCTCAGCATACTCACACTAAAATATCACACTCTTATAACAAGCCACAGCCTGATCCTTTCAGCTAAAATTATAAGCATGCCCATAAGTCCCCAGCTCTACATTCTTTCCATTGTTTAGAAGACATAATAAGAACTTTTAAAAGTGCTTATGTTTTGTTTTTCTTTTCCACCTAACATTGAAGCAGTTGTTCCTTACAGTCCTAAGCATTGTCCAGGGAGGTTTTTCCACTACCCAGAATGTTTGCTGAAGCTGCACATGTCTGGTGGTTCAAACACTTTGAAAATAAGATGACTTTTACAAAACTGGCAGGTGTTGACATTTCTCCAAAAGACCCACTGAAGCATTTCTTTGGCCTGAAAGTCTCCTACTTCCTCCTCCCCTCTTAGGTAAACCTGTCCTTAGCAGCTATATAAGATCCTGTAGCAGAAGTTACACAATGCCATTTTCCCTGAGTTATTTTGTGCAACACAATCATTGGCCTCCAAGACCAAAAGAGCTGTGAGAAAGAATTGGGATGGGGGTGGATGGAAGGGATTTTCAGAACAATGTAGTTTGTTTACTTTACTTATTATGTTTTAATTTTGACTGAAATGTAAACCTGAAGAAAAACATAATTGCTCTAGTTTTGTTTTTGTTGCTGTGATAAAAACTTCAACAAAATGCAACTTGGGTGAGAAAGAGGGCTTTGTTGTTTTTGTTCAAACTCTCTCACAGTTTCAGGTTATGGTTCATCATTATTAAGAAATGACAGCTGCAGGAGCTTGAAAGAGCTGAACACATCATATCCAGTTGAGGGAAGAGAGCAGTGTATTAATGAATGATGCTTGTTTGCCTGAATTTATCTGTTTCTCCACTCTTACATAGTTCAGAACTCATGTCTAGGGAATGGTGCTGCCCACAGTGGGCCTAGTCTTCACAAATCAGTTAACAATCAAGACAATCAACTACAGACATGTCTACAAGACAACCAAATGAATCTGTCATTCTCTTCTCAGGTGGTTCTAGGTTGGATCAAAATGACAAATTCATCACAACAATTTTATCATTTGGATTCCCATTATCCTGTTTGGATAACAATAGACAAATTTAAATTAATACATGGCTAGGGTATATTTGATATAATATATCTGATATATGACATATATATGATCTAAGCATTGTTTTTAGTTTCTTGTCTAATTTTACAAGTTTTCACAATGATTCACTCTTGTATCAAAGTGTTGCAAAGGTCAGAATTTATAAAATGTATATATAATAAATCTTATACATGCAGATGTAGAAATATTTCAAACTTCATTGAAATGCTCTCAATACTTTATCAGTTAAAATGGTTGATACATGAGTACATTGAAGAAACATGTAGATGAATATGCCACATTTCATGAACCAGCCTCTATTGGTACCTTTCACACAATTATTGCTAAGACAAGTATAAAATATTAACTGCATTTTGTCTTAAATAAATACTTAAGTGTTTTTGCAACAGTGTTTTTTAAGTTATGAAATAAACTAAAAACTATTACTTTCACATTCATAAATTCTTTCATACTTTCACCAGAATTTGCATATTGGCAGTAAGTATAGTACTGTGACTTATGTAGTTTTAAAAGTCATCTTCCATAGGTGCATGATGCCCAACTTTTAATGTATGTGTTAGTAAATAGCCCAGGGTTTAAATAAAGATTTGTTATTCATCATTTCAAGAAATAGGACCATGGGTTTATAAGTGTATTTATAAAACAGGAATGAAAATGTCATTGTTGGGTCATTTAAAAGTTAATTTTTTCTGTTTTTATTTGATACCATATGCTATAATATACAATCATCATGAAACCCTGTTTCAATTTTCATGAGAATGTAAAAGGAAGAATAATGAAATACAATTGATCATTATGTGTATTATTATGACTGCTTGTAATAAACCAGGAAGAAGTCAAACTTCTTTCAAGATAAGGTTAGGTATATGCAATTGGTTTATGAAATAATGAAGGAAAATTCCAACTTTTAATTTTTCTGAATTTAAACAGAAGAAAAACTTCCCCATAAGCAACCAACATATTGCTTCTAAAACTATGAAGAAAAAATGAATCCTATGCTGGAGAGATGACTCAATGTGTAAGTACTTGTTAGTTAAGTAGAAGTACTTGAGTTTGGGTCCTCAGAGTTCTTGTGAAATATTAGACAACTCAGTGTGAAACTCCAAGCCAAGTCCTAAGGAAAGGGAGACAGGTGGATGCTAAGGACTCTGTGGCCTGACATCTGATCTAGCCTAAGGACAAGCTTCAGGTTCACCAAAACTCTGACTGCTATACATGTTGAGTGCACGCACATGTGTGTACATAAACACACACACACACACACACACACACACACACACACACACACACACACTACAAAGTGAATTTTTAAAGAATCTACTTGTATAGATAATATGTCCAAATAAAAGTCGAGCCTAAAGTACATGTAACTGATCCGATCAAAGTTTCATCAATATCTTCAGCACACAATTACATTTTGAGACAACTCCCAAATGATTCCTAAACTGAATCATATGTGCATGAGAAGAGGTGTTGTTTACTATTTGATGTTGTTCATGAGGATTCCTTTTCACACCAGAAAGACCAAAGAACAGATATTTTAGTATACTTCAAGAGCCATGTGCTTCTTCCCTTCATTTTTATAATTGTAGTTACACCCTATGCTCCTTGTAACTAGCAGCTTTGCCACCTGACATGGCAGAAATTATCTTCTATTGTTTTCTGATGTTCACATGCAAATTAGACATTTGTTTTTATTTTGGGTGACTTTTTTTCAATTAGTAATCTCTAGGTAAGTTTAACTTACATAATTAGGATATGTTTGCCTAGTACCTATTATAGGAGTTACTAACATTTAAGCTCTAATCTGTCTTAGAATCCTTTAACTTAAAGTTTTAAATCCTCAAAAACAGCTGTCCATAGTCATTTCTCACTGTTCTAGTTGTGATTTAATTGTAAATAAACCCTTTAAAATACCAATTTGTGTTATAATTTCTCAGAGAGCAAGCGGGTTATGTAAAATACTTTTTTGTTATTTGGTTGCACCAACACTAAAGAAACATAATAATGTCATATTAATTTGAATGAAAGAAAATGACTTGGTAAGGTACTGAAGCTCTACATGGAAAATATGTTATTTAGAAAGATGAAAAAAATGTTTGTAAAAATGTTAATGAGCTAAAACTTTAGTAATGAGTAATTCAATTCATTAAACAGGAAATATTTTGACATCATCAATGTAGTCAGTTAAAATCCATTAACATGACATACATAAGAGAATAAATTAAAGTCCCCAGAAATGTGGCACTTTACTTCTACCGCACAGCACATTGCAGGCTTCAAAGTTATAGCTAATCAGCATTTAAAAACAAGCAGAAATCATATTTTACAGCAAGTGATAGGAACAAATGAGTAACCCAAATACTTGAGCTACAAATACATTATTTTTTAATTAATTTTTCTTTGTGTTGAAAATAGATTCTTTTCTTATACAATACATCCCAAGCACAGTTTCCCCTCCCTCCCCTCCTACAAGCTCCCCCTACACACACCTATTCTCCCCTGGATCAACTCCCTCCCTGTCTCTCTTCAGAAAAGATCAGACCTCAAATAGACAACAACTATATAACACCACAAAACAAACTATAATAGAACAAGGCAAAAGCCCTCACAAAGAGGCTAGACAAGGCAGCCAAATAGGAGGAAAAGATTCCCAAGAGCATGTAGAAGAGTTAAAGACACACTGGCTTCCACAGTTAGAAGTCCCACAAAAACACCAAGCTATCAGCCACAACACATACAGAGGACCTGGCACAGCCTTATGCAGGTCCTGTGCTTGCCATTTCAGCCTCTGTAAGTCCATATGAACCTTACTTAGTTGGTTCAGTGGGCCATGTCCTCCTGGTGTCCTCTCTCTGTCTGATGCCTACAATCTTTCCTCTCCTCTTCTGTAGGATTCTCCTAGCTCTCAGGGGGAGCACCTGATGGAGAAGTCCAATATAAACTCTCTCCACATAATGTGTTGCTGTGGGTATCTTCATGTATCTAGTTCCATCCATTTGCCTGCAAATTTCATGTCATTTTTTTAGCAGCAGAGTAACACTCCATTATGTAAATATACATTTTTAAATCATATCTATTTATTTACATAGTGTACTTGAATGTTCAACATAATTCTGTCACTTGATTTCCACTTTAAAAGTAAATGTAGTTGATAGGCACCTAGGTTGTTTCCAGGTTGTAGCTATTATGGATCAAGCTGTGATGAACATAGTTGAGCAGTGTCCTTAGAGTATAAGGAATGGATAAAGAAATTGTGGTACATTTATACAATGGAGTATTACTCAGTTGTTAAAATCAATGACATCAGAAAATTTCAAGGCAAATGGATGTAACTAGAAAGAAATCATCCTGAGTGAGGTAACCCAGACCCAGAAAGACAAACATGGTATGCACTCATTCATAAGTGGATATTAGCTTTAAAGTAAAAGATAACCGTGCTACAATCCAGACCCAGAAAGGCTAGGTAAAAAGGAACATCCAAGTGAGGGGAGGAGAAAGGGAAATAGAAGAGATCTCATGGGTGGACTGGGGGAAGTTGGGAATAGAAACATGAGGGATAAGGTTGGGGGATGGATGGAGGGGAGATAATACTAAAAAGAGAAGACTGGAAAGGGGGCATTTCAGGGTCAGGTAGAATCCTGGTGCAAGGAAAACTCCCAGGATTCTACAAGGATGACCTCAGCTAAGGCTCTTAGCAATAGTGCATACATAGTCTGAACTGGCCATCTCCTATGGTCAGACTGGTGACTAACCCAATTGTCGTCAAAGACTCTTCATTCATTACCTGATGGAAACAAAAACAGAGACCCACAGCCAAATACTAGGCAGAGATTGGGGAATCCTGCAGAAGACAGGGAAGAAGGATTGTAGAAGTCAGAGGGGGTCAAGGACAGCACAAGAAAACCCCCATAAACAACTAACTTGGGCTCATAGGATCTCACAATGTCTGAACCAATGAACAAGGAGCCTTCATGGGACCAACCTAGGCCCTATACATATATGTGACAGTTGTGTAGCTTGGTCTACATGTGGAACTGTTAACAATGGGAGCAGGGGCTTTAGCTGGCTCTAGGGAAACTAGAATCCAGTATGAGGTTTGCCTTGTCCAGCCTTAATACAAGGGGAGGTGCTTAGGGTTACTGCAACTTAATATGCCATGATTTGTTGATACTAATGAAATGCCTGCCCCTTTCTGAACAGAAACAGAAGAGTGGATCAGGGAGGGTGTGTGTCAGAGGGAATAGGAGGAGAGGAGGGAGGGGAAACTGCAGCCAGGATGTAAAATAAATAAATTAATTAAATTTAAAAAAGGAAATGTGGACTGCGCTTCATCTTCCTGAAGTTAGAGAACAAAAAAGAAGTTGTACTTGGACTTTCCCCAGAGTCCTCTGCATTTTTAAAGTGTGAAGTAGAGTTGGAATTCCAAAGTCATGCTGTTTATTGAAAATAGAAGTTACTTCTGTCTTCATCCATGGAAAAGTTGTTATCTTCCATAGGTGCTTCCTACAGAAGACATCTGTGGTGGTTCCTTAAACTACAAAAACACTTGTCAAAGCTTGTGTGGAATCAGCTCTGTCAAGTGTCCATGATGGTGGGCCTGAGGGAAGTGAAGACTATGTAGTCAAACTCTGTGGCATATCCTGCTTTTGCTTAATTGACAATGTTCAACCCTTCCTCTCCAACTGCACAATTCATGATGGGTCTTAGGTGTTCATTTCATTTATACTAGAGAAGGAAGGCAGAGGGGTAAGACTTTTGTTGAACTTGAGTCAGAAGATGATATAAAATTAGCTTTGAAAAAAAGATAGGGAAAATCTGGGACACTAGTATATTGAGGTGTTCAAGACACACAGGACCAACATGGATTGGGTGTTGAAGCACAGTGGTCCTATGAGCACCAACAATGCCAAAGAGGACTTTATGAGGCTTCAGGGACTCCCATTTGGATGTACAAAGGGAAAAATCGTTCAGTTTTTCTCAGGGTTGGAAATTGTGCCATAGTGGATCACATTGTCTCTGGAGGAGACTTCAGTTTGCCTCACAAGAGTTAGCTGAGAAAGCTCTAGGGATGCACAAGGAGATAATAAGGCATGGGTATACTGACATGTTCAAGAGCAGTCAGGAGGAAGTTAGGTCATACTCAAATCCACCTGGAAAGTATATGTCTGTGCAGGAGCCTGGGTCCTATTTCTTGCCTGGCACAGCCTAGAGGTATATTGGCATTGTGAAACAAGCAGGCCTGGATAAGGTGAGATTCATTGCCTATAGTGCAGGAATATGGGAGCTATGAAGAATACAGTGGCCTCAGTGATGGCTATGGCTTCACCACTGACCTGTTTGGCAGAGACCTCAGCTACTGTCTCTCAGGAATATATGACCACAGATATGGAGACAGCAAGTTCACAGTGCAGAGCACAGCTGCCTACTGCATCCACATGAGGGGGTTGCCCTACAAAGCAACAGAGAAAGACATTTACAATTTCTTCTCTCC
Organism: Peromyscus eremicus; assembly: GCF_949786415.1. Lineage (NCBI taxonomy): Eukaryota > Metazoa > Chordata > Mammalia > Rodentia > Cricetidae > Peromyscus > Peromyscus eremicus. The sequence continues at coordinate 10,830,952 of NC_081421.1, forward strand.
ATTGAACATGGTGAGAATTCATATATAAATTGGTCCTAATGGAAGAGTAACTTGTAGCATGAATCTTAAATGGTCTTATTAATAAAATCAAACCTGAGGCCAAGTATTGAGGTGAACACTGGAAGATCAGAGAGACAGAACAAGCCACAGCTAACCTCACCTGGCCAACTTCTCAGCTGGTCTTGTTTCCTCAGATTGCAAGCTTCTGTGTCCTCATCCCAATGGCTCTCAGCTGAACTGCTGCTTGAAAGCCTGAAGCTTAACCAGCCAAAAGCTTAACCAGCTAAAATGCTTCTATTTCCTGGTCCTCACACCTTATATACCTTTCTGCCTTCTACCATCACTCCCTGGGATTAAACGTGTGAGTCACCATGCTTGGCTGTATCCAGTGTGGCCATGAACTCACAGAGATCCAGAGGGATTTCTGCCTCTGGAATGCTAGGATTAAAGTGGTAAGTGCCACCACTTTCTAGCCTTTGTATCTAGTGGCTGTTCTGTCTCTGACCCCAGATAAGTTTATTAGGGTACACAATATTTTGGGGAACACAGTATCACCACAGTAACTGGAGAAGCTGACACTGAGTTTGCCACCCATGAAAACACAGTGGCACATATGTCAAAAGATAGGGCCAACAAATGACACAGAAATGCAGAACTCTTCCTAAATTCAACTACACGAGCTAGCAGCAGGGCTTGTAGCTGCCTGGTGATGCAGGGCATGGGAGCGGCAGCTGCCCCGGTGACTTGCAGTGGCTTGGAGAGCCTGTCAGTGAGTGGCTGTTGTGGAGTTGGCTATGGTGCTCAGAACAGCATGGGTGGATATGAGTAGTATTGTAGGAACATTTGAATTATTTCTATCAAAAAATGCCGCAGGAAACCAACGAACAGTTAAGAGGAGTTTATAACTCTGGAGGAAGCTGAGGGACCCACTTTCCACATGAGTTTTTTTTAAATCTGGGATTAAAAATTTACCCCTTCATTGTTTCTCATGCAAACTTTTCTCCTATCATGCAATACTGAGTAAACTAAAACTATTTTCTCCCACTTTTCTCAATTAACATTTTTTGTAGTATACTTAAGAATGATATTGTGTGAGTTAAGTAGTTTTAAATATGTTGAGTGTACCTTTAAGAACATCATAATAAACACACTGTGGCCAGGCTGTGGTGGCGCACGCCTTTAATTCCAGCACTCGGGAGGCAGAGGCAGGCGGATCGCTGTGAGTTCGAGGCCAGCCTGGGCTACCAAGTGAGTCCCAGGAAAGACGCAAAGCTGCACAGAGAAACCCTGTCTTGAAAAACCAAAATAAATAAATAAATAAATAAATAAATAGATAGATAGATAGATAGATAGATAAATAAATAAATAAATAAACAAACACACTGTGGACATGAACTTTCCCTGAGAACTCAAAGGTGTTAGATTCTGATGCAACGAGAAGCATTTCTTATGTTCTTTATAGTTAATATTTTCATTTAAGCCGGGCGGTGGTGGCGCACGCCTTTAATCCCAGCACTCGGGAGGCAGAGCCAGGCGGATCTCTGTGAGTTCGAGGCCAGCTTGGGCTACCAAGTGAATTCCAGGAAAGGCGCAAAGCTACACAGAGAAACCCTGTCTCGAAAAACCAAAAAAAAAAAAAAAAAAATTTCATTTAAAATCTGTAGGTTAAGCCTAAGAAGCTTTTTAAAAGTTAGTTTTGAGAAATGAAACACAATACTAATACTGCCGGAATTGGTGAGGGCTTGAATTAAATTTTCTTTATTCGGTGATTTCCTTTGGATTTATTTTGCAGAAACGTCTAAATTTTTGTTAACTAATTTTCCCTTAAAGACTTTTTCATAAGTAAATTGACTTTTCATTTACTAACACTTTAAACTTAAGCCAATATTACAAATAAATATCACTAATTTTTTAGAGAAATTCAAATAGTGAACTCCCTCAACCTACTAACTATATTTACAAATAGACTGACCAATAAAATGGCACAGTCAGGTAAAGATACTTTCTACATAGCACCAGATGACCTGAATTCCATCCCTGGTACCCACATGATGGAAGAAAAGAACCAACTACTAAAAATTATCTGCTTATGGTCATGAATCCATCATAGCATGAACATGTCTGAAAACACACACAGACATAGACACAGATAAACACACACATACACAGTCTCACACACAAACTCACACACAAATACATGTAAAAATAAAGTGAAAGAAATGGATAATGGCATTGAGTTCTCTATTGTTCTGGAATATTCCTTCATGCCTTTGCTCTAATATGTTGTTCTTTGCCTTTCCCTATGTGTGTTTGCGTTCTGAAATACCTCCCTTTCTATTTAGACAATTAATGAAAATTTTATTCAGTGGCCCATTTAAATTAATCTCGTTTGGACTCATGCTGCATTGTATGGTATCTGTTTTAAATAGGCCATCTCCTTGAATTCAAAAGAGCGTACAGATAAATTAAGCCTTGTTCATTTAGACTCTATTGACCTGATTCTACTATAATGTATTTTTGTAAACACACATCTGTTGTTTATCATGAAAGACTAAGAGTGTATTATAATTAGAAATCTGTTGGTAATTTATTTGCTTCTTAACCACCTGCTTCATATGGATCATATTATCTTGTGTTATAATATTCTTTTATTACAAAAGGAAAATGTACAATAACCAGACATTATTCTCAGTTTTAAAAGTCATCCTGGTTTTACTGGAACACTTATTTTCCCCAAGTGTGTTTTGTTGTGTAAGGACAGCTATCTAATGAATAGTAACTACTGCTTTTTCATGTTCTTTTATTACTAGTGTACTAATCATGTAAATGATTATTTTAACCACTTCCAATCTTCATTTACTATTGTTTTCTAAAATTACACAGCTTGTATGTCTTAAAAGTTTTTTTTTCAACTTTTCTTCCTTGGAAAGGTTATCTTATCTATCCTCCAACAATGTACATGAGCTTATAAGTTTTTAATGAATAGATCCTATTGTTAACTTAAAATATTCAAAGGTAGGGCTGGAGAGATGACTCATCAATTGAGGACCCAGGTTTGCTTCTCAGTACACACAGGGAATACCTCATTCTGGCCTTCATGGGTATCAAGTATGTACATATATGACGACCCAACACTCATACACAAAACATAAATATTAATCATTTTTAAAAAGAAAAAATCCTTCAAAGTTAAAAATAATAGCCAAAGCTTAACATTTAGGAGAGTGTTTCATTGAAGTAATATTTTCTGTTGAGTATAGTTTACATTTAAGTTTTAAATAATACTAAATTATTGAATAGATGGGTTGACCATGTGTGAAAAAAAACCACTAAGTAATCAAAGAATAAAAATAAAAGAAAATGCCTTGTTGCAGAGGGAGTTTAAACATTTATATCATTTATGGATTGCTTTTAAACACTGCTGAAAGAAATATGGAGTCAACCTATCTCTGCTAAAACTCCAACTGAAAAACAATATTTGCACTGTTTGCTAGATATTGCTTTTCTGACAATAAATTATGTATTTCTCTACTGAGATTTGATGAAATTCTTGGGCTTCATATAGAAATAGCCATAACAGGGTCTTCTAGGTACAAATATTCTAGGAATTAGAGTCTGGGAATTCTTGAATGAAGAAAAGAATAAAATTTGAGATTTAAAGAAGAACCAAAAGCAGCTATTACCAAAATATGTATAGACATGGGAGAAAAAGAGTCAGTGCTTCATACAGAATTGAAATCTGAATCCCTTAAAGTTAAAACCAAGATTGTATTCCTAATCTCAGCATTTAGGAGGTGGAAGGAGGAACATCAAGGTCATTCTCAGACTGAGTTAGAGGTTAACATGTGCTTCAACACAAGCAAGTAACACGTTGAATTCTCAGTATGTGTTAGACCTGTGGTGTGTATTTTAGACTGTAACGAAGAAAAGGATGTATTCCCTTATACCAGCACATACATTTTCAAGCTTATACATCAGCAAAAATGCTCAACTCTAGAGCAGAACTAGTCATTTAGTTATAATTTCATTCCATATGTTAATATTATGGTATAGAATCCTGTTTGTTTCCTAATGAGAGACAGAAAGTGGGTGGATCCAGATAGAGAAGAGCTATAATCAGAATATTATGAAAGGAAAACATCTATTTTAAATTAAAGAAAAAATGAGCAAATAATTTGAAGTGTTACAATAGAATAATTATGATCAGTTCTTAAAGCAATTACTTTTAAAAACAAAGTGTTTGTTGTCTTATTGCTCTAACTAGAACTTCAAATACTATGGGCAGGCTTTTAGGAGCCCAGTGCCTGTGGTGTGAAGCCTGCCTTGAGCAGCCTTGGTGCAGTGGGGAGGGGCTTGGACCTGCCTAGGCTCAGTGTGCTGGGCTCTGCTGACTCCCTATGGGAGACCTGGATTTGGGGGATGTGGAGATGTGGGGTGGCTTGGGAGAGAGGGCTGGGGTTGGGAGGAGGGAGGAGATGGAATCTGTGGTTGGTATGTAGAATGAGTAGAAAATTTCTTTATTTTATTTTATTTTATAATTTGATTTAATTTTACATATCAGCCACGGATTCCCCTGTCCTCCTGCCACCCCCCCCCCGCCCTCCCTCCAGCCCATCACCCATTCTCATCTCCTCCAGGGCAAGGACTCCCCTGGGGATTCAGCTCAACCTGGAAGATTCAGTCCAGGCAGGTCCAGTCCCCTCCTCCTAGGCTGAGCCAAGTGTCCCTGCATAGGCCTCAGGTTCCAAACAGCCAGCTCATGCACTAAGGGCAGGTCCTGGTCCCACTGCCTGGGTGCCTCCCAAATAGTTCAAGCTAATCAACTGTCTCACTTATCCAGAGGTCCTGATCCAGTTGGGGGCTCCTCAGCTATTGGTTCACAGTTCATATGTTTTCTCTAGTTTGGCTATTTGTCCCTGTGCTTTTTCCAGTCTTGGTCTCAACAATTCTCGCTCATACAATCCCTCCTCTTTCTCACCGATTGGATTTCTAGAGCTCCACCTGGAGCCTGGCTGTGGTTCTCTGCATCTACTTCCATCAGTCATTGGATTAGATTTATTTCTAGCACAACAGTTAGGGTGTTTGGCCATCCTATCACCAGAGTAGGTCAGTTCGGGCTTTCTCTGTACCATTGACAATAGTCTATTGTGGAGGTATCTTTGTGGATTTCTGGGGACCTCTCTAGCACTTTGCTTCTTCCTATTCCCATGGGGTCTTCATTTATCATGGTCTCTTTTTCCTTGTTCTCCATCTCTGTTCTTGATCCAGCTGGGATCTCCCAGAGAAAATTTCTTAATAAAGAAAAATGAAAAAAAAAAATAAGGCGTTTAAAAATGTGATCAAAACCTCATTAGAATACTAAAAGCAAGATTAGTTTATGGTTAAGTTGTTATAACTCTTTAACTAAGAGGTGGATATTTTATTTTGATTTAAAGTTTTATTGAAACAATTATATATTCATAGGCAGTGGTAAGAACCAACTCAGGAATAGCTCATGCATACTTACCCAGTTCTCCCCAATTGTAAGAATAATATCAAAATGTACAAATGGAACAGTCACCTATCAGGACTGAAATTGGTATAGTCCAGTAATGATCTTGCCATTTCCATATTTTAATCAACTCGATGAAATATATTTTTATTTCTTCGAAATTTTACACATGTATGTTCCTCCCACTGCATCCAAAATGATCAACAGATTCCTTATACCAGGATCCCAAAACTTCCTCCATTGTGTGTGTGTGTGTGTGTGTGCGTGCTGGGGATTATGATGTGTTTGAAGTTTTAGTATGGTATACGCATGTCAGCATGTGGTGCATGTGTGAGTTTGTCCCTTTGAGTATGAAGATCAGAGTTTGGTTGCTTTGATGTCAACTGATTTTTTTCTTCATAATGCTCCACTTATTTTTTTTAAGCAGGAGTTTATTGCCAAGTTTCCTACTTAACCTTAGTTCATCACACTGACTATGCTAGCTAGACTGGCCTACTAATGAATTCCCAGGATCTACCCTTCTGCTGTCTCACCACTCCCAGGACAAGGGTTATAGGGCAGCTGCCGGGCTATTTATGTGGGATCTGCAGAATCAACCTCAAATCCTTGCAGTTACACAGTAGGTACTTTACCAACTGAACCAGCTTGCCAGCACCAACTTCCTCTCTTAGAGCTTCATTTGCTTTCTCTGCCACTTTTACCATTCCCCCAAGGCTAGGAAACCACTCATTATTTTGGTTCTAAAATTTGGTTGTGAAAAATACTTGTTGAAGAAATACTAAGCAAGCTTTATACATTGAATTTTGCACTTATTGTATTTCTGTGGAGTTATTCCCAGTTGCCTGAACTATATCAACAATTAATCTCTTTTTATTCCTAATTATAGTTCATTGGGAGCCACATACCATAATTTTCTCCACAGTTCACATGTGCACTGACATCCGAGCTCTTTTTATTATGGCCTACTGTTGTCTACAATATAAATTGTTCTACATAATATTTTAATTAATTAATTAGCTAATTAATTAATTAATTTCTCCACAGTGCTTGACTCTATTTATTTCCTGACCAAGAGCAGGGGAATCAAATTTAACGTGAAAGAAACCGCAGCGGGTACACACTAGAAAGTACACATACTTTAGGTGAAAACTTTGCTGAAAATGTTCCCATGCCATCAATGGGAAAATCCAATTAATATGTATTAATCACATACCAGAATGCCCCCTGTTCCTCATCCCAGTCAGCACACTTGGCCACCAGGATGGTAAGAGTACATGAGACCCCAGTGTATTCTGCTGCTCTGTGGCTTTGAGAGACTGACTTGGCTCTCTCGAATCAAGACTGAGAAAGCATGGTGTCAAATTAGTAGCTGGGAAGTGACTTTTATATTCTACTTTTTAGATAGTGACAGTGGTATCAGATCCCTAACAGACAACTTTATATTAAAATTTGGAACTATTTTTTTATGAACTGATCTATAAGTATAAATACTTACATTACACACATTTGTGTTTACAAGTTGCTGTAAATATACACTACCCCAGTTAGCTTTAATTGTCTACTTGACACAGTTTAGAGTCAACTAGGAGGAAGTTTTAACTGAGCAATTTTCTAGATCAGATTGGCCTGGGGACATGTTTATGAAAGATTGTTTTCATTGTTAATTAATGTAAGACTGTCCACCCCATTGTGTGGTTGAATCGTTTCTTGGGCAGGAGGTCCTGGCCAGGATTTATAAGGAAGCGAAGTATGAGTATGCTCAAACAAATATTCCTTAGCTATGAACAAATTTCTCAGTAAGAGTTAATGGTGTATGAAATAATAAGCAGATGTCTCTTGAACTCAGTGCCTTCAAGACTCACCTTAAATTTCTTCAGTGATGGTCTATAACATGTAAGACAAAACACTTTCCCCTAGGTTGCTTTGGTTTAAAAATGGGATTTAATTAAGCAACATTAAGAAAATAGAAGAGAACTTATTACTGAAAGATTTGGGTGATATGAAGGCCCTGACTATGTGTCATATTTGTCTCAGATTACTTGTGTGGAAGGAATGTTGAAGCATTTGGAACTTAGGGTGGGGGAAGCTGTGGAGCATTGGAGTCAGAGCCTAATGTTCTGTTCTCTCGGAATCTTAGATGATAAAAGCCAATGAGAGAAATGTCGACAATGGTGTTTTCCTTTGTGGGGTTCCAGAGGGGGAAATGACTCTATTGGAACTGGGCAATGGGCCATTCCTGTAACATTTTATTTAAATGCCTGTGTGTGCTGCTCAGCTGAAGCAGTAGAATTAGATATGATTAATAAACTCAGAACCACTGTGTTATGGGATGTTCTTTATGCTGTGATTGTGTTGCTGTGATTGGTTAATAAATAAAGTGCTGATTGGCTAGTAGCCAGGCAGGAAGTATAGGTGGGACAAAGAGAGGGGAGAATTCTGGGAACAGGAAGGCTGAGGAGGAGATGCTGCCAGCCACCGCCATGAGTAGCAACATGTAAGATACTGGTAAGCCACGAACCACATGGCAAGGTGTAGATTTATAGAAATGGGTTAATTTAAGATATAAGAACTAGATAGCAAGAAGCCTGCCACAGCCATACAGTTTATAAGTAATATAAGCATCTGAGTGATTATTTTATAAGTGGGCTTCGGGACTGAGGGGGCTTGGCAGAACTTGGAGAGAAACTCTCCAGCTACACCACTGGAGGGACACCTGCACTTTACTGGGATAATGAGAAAATAATTCCTCAGGTTGAGCACATAGGAACCTTGATCTATGTGTGCCAAGTCTACATCTTGAGCCTGCAGTTGAATTTGCAGATGCATACAATTTGCCCACATGGTATCTATTGTGAAGGCATGAAAAAGTCGTGGAGACCAGCTAAGTTATACAACATGGTTCATAGTCTCCTCAGAGAGGCCCTGAAAGGTCACTAGCAAAGACGAAACAAGACTGTGGGATAGATTTTCACCAAGGAGAGCTGAAGCTGTGGAGGAGAGCCCTTTTAGTTGGAGAAGTGGAACAAGTCAAGACAATAACCTTTGGAATCAGGCAACAGCTAGGATTATTTGGAGGTTCCCATGAGACTGCTTTGGCCAACAACACAACTAGAAGTAACTCAGTCCTGGTACTAGAAGCTTCATTTGGTGACAAGAGATGTTCAGTTGGGGCTCTATGTCCCCTCTTATTTGGCAATTTCATTTAGATTGTCTTCATATATGTATATATTTTAGGGAGAATCTACTGTGTTAGGTTTCCATACTATCCCTCAAATGTCCCTTAATTTTAGCTGTTTTTCTGTGGTGGTTTGAATCAGGAATGGCCCCCATAGAGTCATATGTTTGAATGCTTGGTCACCAGGGAGAGGCATTGTTAGGAGGTGTGGTCTTGTTGGAGTAGATATGGCATTGTTGGAGGAAGTATGTCACTGTGGGGGTGGGCTTTTAGGTCTCAGAAGCTCAAGCTAGGCCTAGTGGCTCAAACTGCTGCCTGCAGATCCAGATGTAGAACTCTTATCTACCTCTCCAGCATCATGTCTGTTTTCATGCTGCCATGCTTCCCACCATGATAATGGACTAAGTCTCTCAACCGTAAGCCAGCCCCAATTAAATGTTTCCTTTGTAAGAGTTGCTCTGGTCATGGTGTCTCTTCACTGCAAGTTGAATTTGCAAATCCTTAACTAAGACACTCTCCTCTATTCCCTCTCTTGTCCCCCGCTCCCTTCCCCTCCCCAATTGATTCTCTCATATAATCCACACACCTACATACATTCATCCATAATTGTCCTTGGTTGTTTTCTACTCTTTGCTCTTTATGGGACCCTCCACCGAGCTGCCAAATAATCACACGGAGACTTTTTCTTTCTTACAAATGCCCAGCCTTAGCTTGGCTTATTTTTAGACAACTTTTCTTAAATTATCCCATATACTTTTTGAGTCTGGGCTTTTACCTTTCTCTATTTCTGTATGTCTTTTCTTTCTTTCTTATTCTGTGTCTGTCTACGTAGCTGGGTGACTGCCCCCTGGCATCATCCTCTCCTCATTTTCTCACTCTTCCTCCTTCTACTCTTCTTCTATTCATTTTTTCTGCATGCCAGCCCTGCCTATCCTTTCTCCTGACTAGCTATTGGCTGTTCAGCTCTTTATTAGACAAATCAGGTATTTTAGGCATTCAAAGTAAAACAGCTTCACAAAATTAAACATTTGCAACATAAAAGAATGCAACACATCTTTGTCTCATTAAACAAATATTCTACACCATAAACAAATATAACACATCTTTAACTAATATACTACAACACATAACTATATATTCTATTTTCCTTTCCTAGGGAGCTCTATCACCTGACCAAGTCTTTTACTCTGTACGAAACCTCTGTAATTCTATGGATTGTAGCTTGGTTATCATTGATGTAACAACTAAAATGCACAATAAACAAACGCATACCATAGTCTGTATTTGTCTTTCTGGATTGGGTTACCTTACTCGGAATGCTTTGTTTTTCAAGTTCCATCTATTTGCCTGGGAATTTTATGTGTTCATATCTTATTTGATACTTTGATTTGTTTTGTTTTGTTTGACTAAGTAATAGTCCATTGTGTAAGTATACCACATTTTTTTTATTCATTCATCTGTTAACAGATACCAGGATAACTGTTTCCAATGTCTTGTTATTATGAATGTAACAGCAATGAATATGGTTGAGCAAATGTCTCTGCCATAAGATGAAGCATCCTGGGTAATGCCCGTGAATGGTATAGCTGGAACATGAGGTAGATTGATTCCCATCTTTCAGAGAAACTGCCACACTGATTTCCATAGTGGCTATATAAGTTTGCACTCCCACGAGGAAAGAATGCCTGTTCCTTTTGGTCCACATCCCTGACATCATGAGATGTCACAAATTTTATTGATTCTGGCCATTCTGAGTAGTGTAAAATTAAATCTCAAAGCAGTTTTAATTTGTCTTTCCCTGATGATGTAAAGGATGCTAAACATTTCTTTAAGGCCCTCGTCTTCCTCCCCCCTCTGTCTCTGTCTCTGTCTCTGTCTCTGTCTCTGTCTCTGTCTCTCTCTCTCTCTCTCTCACTCTCTGTCATTGAAAATAGATGCTTCTGTCATACAATGCATCCTTGCCACAGTTTTCCTTCCCTCCATTTCTCCCAGCTCCTCTGACCTCCCCTCTCCCCCAGGTTCACTCCCCCTCTGTTTTCTTTCAGAAAGGAGCAGGCTTCCAAGAGATAGCAATCAAACATGACAAAAAAGGATACAATAAGACCAGGCAAAAGCCCTCATATCAAGGCTGAAAAAGGCAACCCAATAGGAGGAAAAGAGTCTCAAGAGTAGACCAAAGAGTCAGAAGCACATCTGCTTCAATTGTTAGGAGTTGCACAAAGTCACCAAGCTAACAGCCATAACACACATGCAGAAAACCTCAGCCATTTCCATTTCCTGCATTTCTCTGTTGAGATCCGTACCCCTTTTATTTAAAATTTGGTTAGTTGTTTACATGATATCTAGTTTCTCAACTCCTTTATATATTTTTGGATATTAGCCCTCTGTAGAATGTGTAGTTGTTAAAAATCTTTGGCTAAAAAGGGGCAAAAATAATTTTCAACTTAATTAAAGTAAGATAATACTTAAAAGTCATAATCAAATAAAACAAATTTTACCTCAGATTCAGAAAGTGCAAACCATGTCAAGAAAAGGGCAGTAACACTGGATGGAGGGTCAGCAAGTTGACTCTCTTCAATCATCCATTTGCTTCCTTATTGAAGAGTGCTTACTCCTTGAGTAGAGGAGCATCACTTAGCTTCCAGTGCCCATGAACATAAATGTTTGTAACAACAAACACCTTCTACACACACATGAATATATATTACAACAATTTTTTTAATTGAACAATAACCAAACCAGTAATAAATGATTTTTATAAATAAATATTAGTCTCATATGAGGAGAAAGAGAAAAAGTATATATATATAGATAGATAGATAGATAGATATAGATATATAGATATAGATATAGATATAGATATATAGATATATAGATATCTGTGTGTGTGTGTGTGTGTGTGTGTGTGTGTGTGTGTGTACTTAATGTTAGGATTATTGGCTTTGCCAATATTATTAAAGGGCCCAGGAGTCCTCTATAATGTTCCATTATTACCTTTACAGTTCACACTTGTAAGCTGAGAGTTAAGATAGTTTATATTTAGCATTATTAATGATAGAGTTTTACTGATTCCTATATTATTATTACTTGTTTTCCTAGTTGATTTGATTACTTCATAAATTTTCCTTTCTTCCTTTTCTGTTCTATATTTGTTGTTTTTCCAATTTAGATCTCTTAGATATAGAAAATGAAAACATTACCTTTTCTCAATTGCTGACTTATCACATAAGAGGAATAACTCTCACATCAAACTCCAATAGGATTCTTGGTGTCTGAGGACTCTGGGCTGCTTCTTTGGGTAGGACTGTCAGTCTCTCTTCACAGGGCTTCTTAGGTGGATTTTTTTATGAAGCTTCTGCCTCCTTTACTTAGGATAAAGTGCATCCCTTCAGAAATTATATAGCTCAATTCTTCTTGCTGTATTGCTGTCTTAGGGTTTCTATTGCAATGAAGAGACACCATGACCATGTCAACTCTATAAAGGAAAATATTCAACTGGGTGATTTACAGTTCAGAGATTTAGTCCATTATCATCATGGTGGGACATGGCAGCAAGTAGACTGGAGAGGGAGCTAAGAGTGGAGAAGGAGCTACATTTTTATTCCACAGGCAACATGAACTGGTCTAAGACACTGGACGTGGCTTGAGCATATATGAGACCTCAAAGCCTGCCTCCACGGTGAAATACTTCCTCCAACAAGGTGTACCTACTCCAACAAAGCCACACATCCCAGTAGTGCCATTCCCTATGAACATGTGGAGACCAATTACATTCAAACTACCGCAATTGCCCTTAAGTTTATCCACATATTTCAGCTATCCTATCAGGCCATTTATTTTATGTAATTGTCCTAATGCTTTACCCTTTGGGTCAGAATCTGTTTTTTGTTTATTCTGACTATTTTTACTTACTGTCTCACATAAAAGTGTTTGTATTTTATCACCAAAGAAGGCAGGCAGAACTTTCTTTTAACATAATATTTCATCGATTATTTGGGAATTTCACATAATGAACCATGATGACTTTTACTTCCCTCACCACCCCACACACTTCTGGCTTCCCCCCATATAAAAGATCAAAAATGAAGTCCATTTTGTGTTGTCCATATAGTCACCAGAGCATTGTCAATCTTGTAGTGGCCAACCCCATTAAAAAAAAAAAGTGAGTCTTTCCCTACCCTACCCCTATCAATAGTCATCTATTGTGGAGAGGTATACTTCAGCATCCTTATCCCATTTTTTAAGAGTTTTATTTGATGGCTACCTTTCTAGGTTGTTACTTTTTAGGAGGGAGGACAGTGTCACAGAGGCCTTCTATGTCTCTTTTTCTCAATTGTGAGTCCACAGGCATGGATTCCCCTGCAGAAGAAACTTCAGTGTCAATTACAGTCAGCAGAAACAAGGATCATTGATTTCTACATGGTATCTAGTGACAGCAGGGACCATGGAAATCCACTTGACCTCTGGTACCAGCATGTACCATGGATTTTAGCATGGTCTCCAGTGGCTGTATAGGCTACAGACAACAGGTCCCATGCAGAAGCCCAGCCCAAGGACATCAACATGGCTTTAGGTGGCAGCATAGACCACAAACATCCACATGGCTTTCACGCACCACAGACAACAACTTGGCTTCTAGTTACAGCAAGATTATAGACCCCAACTTGGCTCTCAGTGGCAGAATGGACCACAGACATCAACATGGTCCCTGGGGGCAGCATGACCCAAGAACATCATAAGGTTTCAGGTGATAGCATAGACCATGGACATCTACAGGACCTTCAGGCATAACATAGGCCACAGACAACAACATGGCCCCCAGTTGCAGCATGACCATGGATCCAGACATGGCTCCAGGCAGTAGCTCAGACTGTGGATATCAACAAGGCCTCTGGAGTCAGCATGTTACAATGAACTCAGCATGGTCTCCATTGGCAGTACACAGAATGCACATTAATACAACCCTTTGCCAACGCATAGACCATGGACACCATTATAGCCTTTGGCAGCAGCACAGGCCATAGATATCAACATTGCCCCCAGGGCAACTTGGGCACAGACACTAATAAGGTCTGTGACAACCTGGCCCATTGACAGACCACAAGTATTTGCATGTACTTTGGTGGTAACAGAGGCAACCACAGATATCAATGTGCCCTGGTTGTAGTGTAACCATGGACCCAAATATGGTCACCAGCCGCAGCATGGATCATGGATGTCCACACTACCTTCTGTGATAACACAAACCATCGACACTGCAGCAGAAACATAGACCCAGACATGATCCCTGAGGCAGCATTGTCCATGGATATGAACATGGCCTCTGGCAGCATTGGAGGCCATGCACATCAACATAGCCTCTGGTGGTAGCTTAGGCCACAGACATCAACATGGTTCAGCCTCTCTCTACCATGTATGCTACATTCCTCCATCTTTTCCATCTCTCCATCCCAGTGCATCTCTCCATCCCAGTGCATCTCTCAGCTCTATGTGCATACAACTCTACATGAAAATACTCATTGCCAGGAGTCATTGGTCTGGCTCAAGGCCTCTGGTCTCTGAAGCACCGTAAATACTGGACCACTGCTGATACTTCTTTGATCACAGCCATATTTCAGGCTTTCATCATCAGTGGTGACGACATGCTCCTGGATCTGGTTCTGCCACATTGGCTCCTCTTCATGCTTTTGCAGGTTGTAGATGGAGTAGGTGTTGGCATTGACCAACTGGAGTGCTGGAGTCACTGCCAGCTCAATTGGTCTGGCAGCCCTCTTCCTGGTGGGACATTGCTGGGCTTCCAGGTCAGGCAGGAAGAATTTTAAACAACACAGATTATTTATTATTGAGAAAGCAATCATTATAAATAGAGCAATTTGTAGATATATGTTTACTAAAGAACTGTGTTTGCGTTAAATGAGATTGCATTTAAATATCAGAACTGGCACTTAATGCCTGCAATCCTAGCACTTGCAGAGTAAAGGCAGGAAGATTAGGAGATCTAGGGAAGCTTAGGCTACACAATGAGTGAGATCCTTTCCTGAAGGATTAATTTTATTTTCAAATTCCTCAAATATTTACCTACGACTGCTAAGTGATGATGAGTTCTTCACTGTGGACTTAAAGGTTTGATAATTTATGCTTCTAGTTGTAGCCTAGAGACACAAGTAGTGATATCATGTTCCAATTGTTCATTTGGGGGTTTTATATGTAGCTTAGTGATAGGACACTTGCCTAATAAGTGAAAGGACTGGAGTTCAGTCCATGAAAGTGCAAGGAAAGGAAAAACATAAATTACTTGTTTCATTCCATTGTATTATGCAAATTTTAAAAGTCTAATAAGGATATACACAGGCCATTTTTGTCAGTGTTTCCAATTAACTCAATTGAGTTTTGGAGAGAATAGCAACACATGAAAAAATAGAGTAGCTTGATAGTATTAAAGGGGTTGACTTCACATAAATTTTTAGTTAATTGTTAGTATAGGAGAAAACATGTTTGTGTTCTCTATTCCTTTCTACTTTAAAAAAAATAGGGCAAATGGGAAATTTGGAGATCATCATAAGCATTATTACTTTTGGCTCTTGCAGAGGATTTTACTTCGTGGCCCAGTGATTGTGATGCTGTAGTTTGAACTCCTGGGATTCTCTCTTAGATTTTTCTTGACATGAATTTTGTGATCACTATTTTGGCTATCAATCTCTCAATGTTATAATTACATGTGGCAGTATTTAGTGGTCATCTGAACATGCTTTCATTTTTTATTGTCTTTATTGTCAAAAGCTTTGCTTTCTGCCTATATAGCTTTATAATGTATATTATTTTAAATTATACTAATCTTTATAGAATTTATACATTAATATGCTATATATTACATTTTGAAAATAGAAAAATATTATACCTAAGAGGATAAATGCCACTTGAGTTTCTGAAAATTGTACTTGGAATGATCTTTTTGTTATATACCTATGTATTTACATACTTTATTAATAAGGTTATAAAGATATTTGATTATATGTATGGATATTGATAAAAATGCTTGATTCTGAATTCACAGCTGTCTCAGAAAATGCACAACAAAATATATGCTAGACTTTAAAGACAGGGTATACACGGAGACTAAGAGAATGACAATTGATTATTTTAATTTTTTTGTTATCCATATATATACATTATTTGGATGATGGATATGTACACCCATCATCTGTAATTCAGAATAAGAAATTGTGTTAAAATAATTTATATATAATAGCTATAATAAAAATAGTTATGTAAAATTTCTAATTAAAAAGAGAATAGTGATCTATTTGAATAGATATAGATAGTATTGTAACTAGGACCCTTTTGACTCCTGCTATTGAGTACTCTCTATTTAGACGTCTAGTTCCTTTTCTAATTGGGTCATTTGTTTTCTTGACTCTGTTTATTTTATTATTTATGTAGTCTGTATATTAAGCCTCTGTCAAGTGCATAACTGGCAAATATTCTCCATGGTTCTTTGGCTCTCTTTATCATTGACTTGAGAGTTTCTTTGGTTTCACAGAAGGTGTTTAATTTTATGAGGTGACAGTTGTCAGTTATTGACCCTAATTCCTTGGTAAATAGTGTTCTGTTCAGAAAGTCCTTTCCCACACCTAAATCTTTTCATGTATAGCTTATGTTTCTTCTGGCAGTTTTAGTGTGTAGGTTTCAAATTGAGGTCTTTGATGCCCTTGGATCTAGTTTGGCTCAGGGTGATAGATATGGTTCTAAATTCATTCTTCAGGTGGACGTCCAGTTTTCACAGGAATCATGCCAGGTACTGGAAACCTCGCTAGCTTCCAAAGGGTAGTGAGGTCATGGACCTTAGAAGAGAATCTACTATTGTCGTTTTGCTAGACCAGTGTAATTTCCTATTACATTTTAAATCGTATTTTTATACTTAAAGGTAAGTATAACTACCACCCTCATCAAAGAAGGCTCTATTTGCAGCAAATGGAGACCATCATAGAAAATCACAACTGAGCACAAGGTAGCCATCAACAGATCATGGAAAGCACATCACCAATGTATAGGACTACATCATATCTCCTGCATCAATGGTTCAGGAAACACTGAAGAAAAAGGGAGGGAAAGAATGTAAGACCCAGACTACTAGGAAACCTGCTGTGAAACAGTGTCTCTCAGAAATAAACACATAAACAGACTGGAACAAAAGCAATGATCATGTCAATATAAAAGGGGAAAACTTTTATGGTATCACCCCTAGACTAAAACTATAGGCAACTATTGACTGCTGGGAGAAGAATTAGCCTTTCTTATGGGTGAAACCCTAATCCCCTGAACTCTCTTATTGGTGGTTGAGTGCAGAGTAATCAGCCTTGAAGCCAAACACAGTAAAACATATGCAGACACATATATCTATATTGTGTATGTACATACACATATGCAGACACATATATGTATATTGTGTATATATATATACATACATACAATATGTATGTATATATACATGTCACATATGTAACAATAATAACCAATGAAAAGGAAGATATCACCCTTACAGTGTTGGGCGAGGTCTTCAGAGAGGTTACAGAGAAACTATCTCAAGTGGCAAGAGCAAAGAAAGGGATGAGGGAATGTAATATATTTGTTTTTCAATTAAAAACTGATTAAATAAAGAACTAGGACACTAAGAATCTAAGTCTTGTTCTACACACTTTCGAGTTTGATAATTTTTAAAAGGATATTCCGTTGGTATATTCTAATGATAGGTATACAAATTATTTTTTTAAAAACTCTCTTCTGTATTGTGAAAGCATTTGTGTTGTTTATTTCTTTTAAAAAATATTGTCTATAACATGTGTATTCAAGACAGAGTTGAAATACTTCACTGTTACTGTTTGACCTTGAACATACAAATAAATTCCAAGATATGCTGTCTCTTCTTGTACACAGGGAAAAACTGATCATAGTTTAGTTATTCAAAGGAAATAATGCCATTTAATAACCCATCTTTTTATAGAAAACTACTGTATATGGATTTCTTTGACATCTTACTATAAGCTCTGGTTGCTTTTGTAGTGAAAACCCAGTAATTCATCTGAAAGGTCATTCAGGACTAGGCACAATAATTTCAGCTGATCAAATCAATTATTTATACAATGAACTACGGTATGGTTCCCTCTAGAAATTACCTTATTATAGCCACTCACTCCCACTGAACTCTAAGAAAAGTGACATTTTGAAATACAAAGCTTATTCTCTTCACTGAGCTTAATACGTATCGGCATCTCTCTGTGGCTCTTTTCTCTATTGAATAGCTGTCACTCAGCAAGAGAGGGCCCAGTCCCTAAGCATACTGCACAGTGGGTTTTCTTGACATGATGGAAAAATTTCCAGTTGGCAAAAGTAAAGCTTGAGGGAGGTAAAGCTTTGGACTCAGCATGAAAGGTAATAGAGCTATTAGCCAAATACCAAATTCAGAACTGCTGGAACTCCATGGTGAAGCAGCAATAAAGGAGGTTTAATGTCCCATGGGGTGCAAATTTAGGAATGTATTTGGAAGATTTAAGCATGTAAATAGGGTTGGAATTTCTTAGAAATAAAGTTTTTGTGTGTATGGAAATGAACCCCTATTTAAATTAGCAATTATATACACAGCATATGAGGAAGCCTTCTTTACAGAATGCACAAGATATTACCACACAGACAAGTATACTTGCTTAAAACTCACCTGCTATTTTTGCATTTGGACTAGAGTAAAATTATATTTTACTTCTTTTATTAGACTCTACAGTGATGTATTCTAAAAGAACTAACATATATAACAATAACTCTCTGGTAATCAATAATGTTCTTGATATCATTGCCAATGTGCTCATGTAACTTTAAACACTAGGGTGGAGTTCAAAATTGTTCCAAAGGCTTCATTTTCTAAAATAACCTAAGGAAGAAATATGCTTTAAGGAAATACTGGAGCCCTTTACTAATATAAAACAAATTTAATATATGAAAGATAGGAATCTCCAAATTTGGCTAAATGAGAATGGGCTCCTCACATAAGGATGAATTCTCTCTTGTTTATAAAGGTGCCAAGTTTCCAATGTGTCCAGTTCTTGGAGTGACCTTCATTTACTTTTGAATTATTCTGTTTATTAGAAATAAGTTGCCAGGGGGAGGGGCGTGGTGCATGCCTTTAATCCCAGCACTCGGGAGGCAGAGCCAGGTAGATCTCTGTGAGTTCGAGGCCAGCCTGGGCTACAGAGTGAGTTCCAGGACAGGCGCAAAGCTGCACAGAGAAACCCTGTCTTGAGAAAAAACAAACAAACAAACAAACAAAAAAGAAATGAGTTACATAATCTGTTCCACACATAAGCTGGAGTTATTTGCAGCCATCTTGATGTCTTCCATGGAGAATTTTAGACTGAATTCCAGTGGCATTATGGATTTAAAACAAGAAAAATATTTGGATTATATTGTATAAAAGCAACCAGGGGAAGAAAACATATCTGACACCAAAACCCTAGCTAATAACTCAGTGCTACAGTAATCATAGCTGTTGGAGGAGAATCTACAACCACTCATTTTCTAACCCTACGTCTTCCCTAACAACAATCCAACCATTTGTCCTTATACCCACAGATAAGTGTATTCCTCACCCCTCATCCAGGAAACTTCTCTTGGCAACAGACAGACGCCACTACAAAAGACCACAACCAATCATTATGCAGGGCTGTGGAGTCAAGTGCCAAGGGATATATCTGCAAAACCAAACCTAAGACTCAGGGGACATTGTGGAAGAGAGTACAGAAAGATTTTTAAGATCCAGAGGGTCAGGTTGATTGGCTGTGAGATTGTGTCTCCTAGTAATATCAGAAATTATGCCCATTAAGTTTCACCAACATGACTACCTAAGCATAAGCTGAACAAGAAGTCACCAAAAAACATGTCAAACTGGATGGAGAAAATTTCATAAAGCCTCAACCTGCATGAAGAACTACAGGAAACTGAGGAACTCTAGAAACAGGTTATGCTTAAGGAATAGTACACCAATTAGATGTCTAATGCCAAAGGGTCAGCCCTGAAAACACACATATATGTAATATTATATGGACTCAACAGGTTATATTTAGCCTGTATATATATACAAATCCATATATAGATGCAATAATAATTAGTTTAAGAATAAGAGGCCATAAATTTGAAAGAGAGAAAGGAAGAAAACATGGTAGGGCTTGGAGGGTAGAAAGGAACTGAAGAAATGTAATTAAATTACAATTTCAAAAATAAATATAAAAGCAAATAGGAAACATGATAAAAATATGTTTAAAATTCTTTTTTACACTTTCCCTTAACTTTATCAAAGTTTAATTTGCTCAAAACTTTAAAACATAAAAATTTGAGATGAATTTGTAAATATCTTACATTGCTTATGTAGTTGTTCATGTTGCGACAATTAAGGAAAGAAAATATTCAAACTAGTGAATGCAAACTATGATGAAAGATATTTCTCAAGTGTAAGTGCCATGAATTTGGACATGTGATCCCTAGAGTTCAGAAGAGAGCATATGTCTACCCTGCTTAATGTATAAATAACAAAAGATAGTGACAGGAATATCATAAATAAATATAGATGTCACCCACACTTCTCCATCAAGCATAGGACTGCAGGCAAATAGGCAAATAATATGTATATATTTGTATTTGTATATATTGTAAATATTTGTGTATTTGTATATCAAATATCACATATTAGATAAAATAGTGTACACAAACAAAATGTTTAATAAATATTAGGTACAAAATAGTACAATTATAGACACAAAATGTTTAAATACCTATAATAAAGTTGACCTTATTTAATGCAAACTACTTTCAGTAAAAGCTTCCAGGAGAGTTTCTACATAGATGAGTTTAAAATACACTATGCAAAAGTGGTCTAGTAAGCACCAAATAAAATTTCTGTATGCTTACCTGTTAATAATTATTAATATCACCAAAGATGGAGATTTATCAGTATTCATTACCATTATCCATAGCTGACCTCCTTGCTCTGATCCTTGCTAAGCTACAGCCCACTCAACACAGAAATTAATTATGTTAAGTTTATGTTAATAAAGTATAGTTATCTTTCTTAGCATGTTATATGAAGTCACTATGTAAATGCTTTCAGTGACCATTCATCCTATCCTAAAACAATGAAAATAAAAGTCATTGTAATGTTGCTAGGAATTAGCAACATGTAAGCTCTGTTGTAAATATTTATATGTTATACAAAATGACCAGGTAGTTACTAAGCTCATCAGGATGCTGTATTTTCTCTCAGGACAATGACCTTTTTTTTTCTGGCTGGATCTCATGTTCTTCCTAGATATTTACATGGTTACTTTTTTCACACCACCAAGAAATTGCTTAACTCTCTGCTTCTCAGCTGAGCCTTCCTGTCCATCCTAGTTAAAGCTAAATTCAATGTCTCAGTTCCCTATGTTGATTTCTGCTTATTTTTCACCATAGTTGATATATTTATATTATCATAATTTAAATTATTATTATTATTATTATTATTATTATTATTATTATTATTAGTTCTCTTATCCATTGTTCCTGAATAACAAATAATACAGGGGCAGACATTTTCTCGCCCTTTATTAATCAATATGTATCAAATACTAGAACAGTGTGTTGTCATCAAACTGGTTCTC
Source organism: Peromyscus eremicus (assembly GCF_949786415.1). Taxonomy (NCBI): domain Eukaryota; kingdom Metazoa; phylum Chordata; class Mammalia; order Rodentia; family Cricetidae; genus Peromyscus; species Peromyscus eremicus. The sequence continues at coordinate 10,852,298 of NC_081421.1, forward strand.
AAGAATTTTTGAATCAACAAAGGGTTTACATATTACATGGCTACATATTTGTTTTTCAGAGTCTCTATAGTATTTTTTCCTACATCGCTGATCTAAGTTCTTCTTTACTAATGATTGTCCAATATTTATAAATGATACTTTTATGTACATTATCCAGCATGTGTTGGTTTATAACAGGGAAGTCAATTAGTTCTAATTTTCCTCATAGAGGCTTAAAGTCATCTCTCTCTCTCACTCTGTGTGTGTGTGTGTGTGTGTGTGTGTGTGTGTGTGTGTGTGTGTGTCCTTTTCCTCTGCTCCCTATCTACTATCATACAAAAGGAAGCATCTGAGTCAGAGTGCTTATGACTCAGAAACTATTGTCTGACTTCAAGTTCATTAAAGACAGCTATCCCAAACAGAATGTCAATTTTTCACTGAATATTGGCTATTTGTGGGTATTTTATATTTGGGAATTCCTTCCTCTACCACCTTATCATTATTCTCTCTTGTAATTCTTTACATATATGGTATTTCATTGCCAGAGATATAACTTATTAGATGCAGTTTGAATATTTAAGATTTAAGTGTGCTTTAGATGTTAACTTCCTGTGTTCCTTCCTTCACTGTTGATACAAACGTCTCTATACAACCTTGAATTTCCTGTTGTATAATACATATTCACTTCCATAAACAATTCTGCACACACTTTTATGTGGGTTGACCACTACCTGCCCTGTTTTACTGATCCTCTCTAAATTTTCTCCTGTTGAAGTTTATTTATTTGTTGTGCGCCAAGTTATCTGTTTCCTTTGGTGATTCTGATGACTGATCCACCTCTCTCTAAAAGAAAAGCAACATGTCTGTTATAAAATAGTCTCAAAATAAGCTTCCAAAGAATAAATTGCTCTGAAAACTGAAGCAATGACTTGGCATGCTCATTTTCCACAAGTTAATTAGCAGAGTGTGATGGTTCTCATCATTATACCCTTGGGTGAAGTGGTGCAAACATGAATGGTAGTGAAGAAAAGTAGATAATTTTTCAAAAGTACAATTAAGTTATTAATTAGTTGAGATTATACAAAATTCATGAGGTATGCATGGCCTTAGGTAAGCTAAAATTAACCTTGTCATATTAAATGAGTTAGTAATGAACAAATTAATAATAAATTCAAGTTGCATATATTTTTTAAAAAATTGCTATGTGTTTACAGGAAAACTACTGCTGATCAAGTTGCTTTAAATATTATCCTTTGTCATTATGACATTACTTTTCTGGATAATTGCAGTATCATTTGTTCAACTATAGTTCAAATTATTATGTTGTTGGTTTTTCTTTTATGCTACTCCCAGACTGGGGCATCTATCTTCAGCTTACAGGCCCAGAATATCTGTCAGACTTTATAGTGAAGCAGGAAATTTGAAGGACTTTCCTGCCTTATATTGACGAAGATCAACAGTCTGCACAGCACATTGTCAGCAGTCAAAAGCAGGAGCAGTCAAATTGCCCAATGACTAAACTTGTTACAACGAAAACAAACTCCTTAAGAAGTTTCTTTAATGCTCACCATCTCTGAAGTAAATTGGTGCTTCCAGGAGCAGATGTGTCTTATTGTCATGAAAAAACTTACTTTAACAAAACATTTTAAATGGCATATTCTGTAGGTCTTTGAAGTGTTTGAAGACCATTTAATCTAAAATATATCTATTTACCCTTGAAATGAAAACACACTTAAAGTGACTACAAGTTTAATTATTATACATTATCTACTAAACTCATTTCTTATTTATGCATTGCATTTTTAAATGAACTATATAACTACAATACCTCAAACAAGAGTAGAAATATTTATATACAATATAACAAAATTAACTTTAAAATCTGTATCCATATACCAAAATCCATGCCAATCAAAATACTTTAGATTAATAGAGTTGTCTTTTTATCTTATATTTCTACATTTTCCTAAATTATAACAAACATCTCTGGGGTCCCTGAAAAAATTTTGTTATAATGGCCAAGTCCTGGGAAGACCAGCTATAATCTTTGTTGATAAGTATCACCTGTAATGATTCAGGAGATCTCAACTAATCAAACCTGATCCATCTCATTCCTAAAGGAATCCACAACCTCTCATCTCCTATAGGAACAAAACTGGAAAACATTTTTGATTTACACTTGACAATTACATTTTTTCTTTCTTTTTTTTTTTAAAGTTAAGGCATTCCTAAAGTATCTAGATTGGTTCAATTTAGCAGTCCAGTTCAAAATCCCATGTCTCTTAGCAGCTATTTTTTGCTTGTTGGCATTCAAAAAATTCAAAATCAACACAATACTGTCTAGAATTCAGACTCCCTTTGTATTTCCCATCTCCACCTGACTTTTTATTTTTTACTTCTCTCTTTAAAGACTTTATTATTTTTAAACTATTTCTTCCTTTCTATGACTGTTCTTTTTCTTTCTTTCTTAATCCTACATACATTGTGAAATACACCGGAACCTGTTTAGAGGATTTTTTTCCATCTGAATCTGTCTTTATTGTGTATTGTTTAGCCTTCTTTTTGACTGTATGAGCAAATTCTAGTCTGCCAAACTGCACCTGGATCCTCCACATGGTTTTCTTCACTGGCTTTGCTCATTTGAAGGTTCCTGAGAGCCAGGCCTAAAACTTGTGAACAGGTAAGAGGTTTGTGACCAAGAAGTGCATTAAACCATCTTAGCTATGGAAGCCAATAAGGTGCATTGTGTTAGGCTTTTTTACTTAGTTTTTTATTTCTATTTAATGTACTGTCTGCTTAAGGGCTCACCAGAAGGCAAAAACTCTTAAAGGCGCCAGCCATATCCTCCTTTTTTTTTCCCTCAGCTTTCTTAAGACCTATATGAAAATTCAGCCCCACATTGAGTGCCAAAATGTTTTTTACTCTAGCCCCATTTTGGGAACCAAAATGTTGTTGGTTGTATTATACTCTTTTGGGGGACCAGCCACCCAGCTCCCAAATAATTTAAACATAAAGGCTTATTCTTAATTATAAATGCCTGGCCTTGACTTGGCATGTTGCTAGCTAGCTTTTCTTAACTTATCCCATTTATCTTTGGACTTGGGGATTTTATCTTCTTTTATTCCTGTATACATTTTCTTTCCTTCTTACTCTTATGTCTGGCTGTGTGGCTGGCCCCTGAAGTCTGCCTTTTTCCTCTCTCATTCCTTGATTGTTCTTCATTCTCAGATTTCACCTTCTATTTTTTATCTTTACCTGACAGTGTTACCTTGTTTCCCTCTCCTGCATCACTGTTGGGCATTGAGCTCTTTATTAGTATAGAGAAAAAGGGCTGGCTAAAGAAACCCACCCTGACCCTGCAGCCTAGAACCAGGGAAAGAAACACACCCTGGATCTGGGATCTGAGCCAGAGAAAGAAACACTTTATCCAGTGACTGATGGAAACAAATATTGTGATCTACAGCCAAACACTGGTCCAAGCTCAAGGAATTCTGTTGAAGACAGGGAGAAATGATCACTTGAGCCATGGGGCTAAAGATCACTGTTGTGGTAGTGGCCCGAGCTACCACCACCCATTCACCATGTCCTAGCGAGGGGCTGTAGATTAAAAAAATAAGAGAGGAGAGACAGCAAGTCATTTGCCACAGCAGAATGCTGAATGTTGTTTATTGAAAGAGGGAGGAAACCTTAAATACAGGCTTACAGCACAATGGAGGAACCCCGGAGGGCAGAAGTTCACTACCCAATGTTCTACATTCTTGCATCTAAGCTGTTTACACCAAATACAGGATACATGAACAAAGAACCTCTGGTGAGCATTCAGTAAGAAGGAAATCGGCAGGGAATCAGCATAGGGTCAATGTCAGCAAGCAGACAACAGTTTACTTGATATGGGAAGGCCAGGGCCCACAGATCACCATAAGGGAACCCACAGAAACAACTAAATTGGGCTCATAGGAGCTCATAGACTCTGGACCACAAGCTGGGGAGCCCACATGTGAACAGCCTAGGGCCTCTACATATGTGTGATAGTTGCGTAGCTTGGTCTACTTGTGAAAGTCCTAGCAGTAAGACCAGGGCTGCCACTAATGTTTTGGCTGGCTTCCAAGAATCTATTCCTCATACTAAGTCACCTGGCCCAGCCTTAATACAAGGGGAGGAGCATAGTCCTACCTCAACTTGGTATGTCATGGTTGGTTGACACCAATTGGAGGTCTGCCCCTTTCTGAACAGAAACAGAGGAGGAATGGATGGGGAAGGCAGAAGGAAGTTTCGGGGGAGGAAATGGAACTAAAGAAGGGAGGGGAAACTGTGGTCAGGATGTAAAATAACGATAGGTATAAGATATTATGGTAGATTATTCTATATACTAGTAAACAAATTTAGTAAAATAGCAGCCTTAGATAATTTGCACTGTTATGGATTCTTATATGTTGACACAAATGTAAACTATTTTTATATTCCTATTTAAGATAATTTGTATATTGATACAAATACAGAACTATATTTGTTATAATGTACATATATTTCTACTCTTATTTGAAATATTTGTATATTGATGCAAATGTAAATTTATATTTGTCATACTTTATGTATGTTCTACTTCTGTTTAGGATATTCTGTATATTGATATATATTTAAGATTATTGTCATTGCATATTGCACTATACATTCCTACCTCTGTTATAAATATCTTGTGTATTGTCACAATTTTGAAGTCATCGTCCTTTACCGTACATTTGCTTATAGACTGTTTACCTTGTTTACATGAAGCCTTAGTCCTTAGGTTATTTCGGTAGATAAGACTCATAGATTTATAGCCGGTGGTGGTGGCGCACGCCGGTAGGATTTGGTGCCGAGACGGAGCGGGCGCTTCCAGGCGCCCTGCGCCTGGAAACCCGTAAACCGGGGACTGCAACACTCTGCTCCATACACGACAGACCGCTCTCCATTTCGCCTGACCGCAAAAATTACATGCAACACCGCTTTCTCTGATTGGTGAGTCCCCCCATTTTTGGCCAGCGTAAATGGTTTCCTGAATTTGTGAGAATGACCGTTGATCGTCCGGCGCCTCACAATTATTCTTGAGACCGGGGGAACCCCCGGCCACGGTCTTCATTGGCTACGGTTGGCCCTTATCGCAGGCCTGAGATTTCTAGCCCTCTCCCACGTCTGCAGCCTGAGATATATCTCGCGTTGGGACCACCGCCGTTGGGTGCGTCCTGGGGGCCACGTGGGGCCGACGCGTTCATCCGACTTGACGAAGCGGCAGACGCTGTCTGGATTCCCGGGGAATCCTTTCCTCACGTGGCAGGGGTCCCCGCTTCTGTGGCTGACGAGCCAAGGAGCGGCTTGTGCCCGGTATCCGTCCTTGGCCTTGGGGACGCCTGGGGCCTTGGCTCCGGATCACGTTTGTTTTTTTTCTTTTTTATTTTTTTCTGCCTCTCTGCTGCAGACATGGGAAACAAGGCTTCCAACCCTGTTACTCCTTCCTCTCCGTTAGGCTGTCTGGTTGAAGCTTTAAAACCTCTCAGTTTAATGCCTCACATAAAGATTCCTAAGCTAATTCGTCTATGTTCTAAAAAATGGCCAAAGTATGCTTTAGAAAACAACAAAAATGGCCGCCGAGCGGCTCCTTAGATCCCGATATTTTACGGGACTTATCTAATTACTCTCAGCGCTCAGGCAGATGGAAAGAGTTTCCGTACATAATTATTTTTCTTTCTCTATGCTAAACCGTCTCTTCTGGATTCCTTCTCTCCTGCTCATATGCTCTTAGCTACGCCTGAACCGGGATGGACTGGTTAAAGTTCATGTTCCATTCTCTCTAACAGAACTCTCTCAGATAGAAAGTAAGCTGGGTTCTTATACTTCTAATTCTGCTGCATTTATTAAACAGTTTCAATATATAACTCAATCTTATAGTCTCACCTTTCATGATATATTCATGATACTTTCTAATAACTTACTTCCTGAGGAGCGCAGGCGGGTTTGGGAGCAGGCTAGGATTCACGCAGACGAAATCCATCAAACTAACCTTTCACACCCTCCAGGAGCTGAGGCGGTTCCTGACCGGGAGCCACACTGGGATTATAACACCCAGGGTGGCTGTCTAGCCAGAGATAGGTTTATTACCTGTCTCCTGACAGGTCTCCGTAAGGCTGCCCTAAAACCAGTAAACTATGAAAAACTAAAAATGGTTATTCAAGATAAGGACGAAAATCCGTCTCATTTCCTAGAGCGGCTCACCAAGGCTCTACTTCAGTTCACTAGCTTAGACCCAGAGAGCCCTGAGGGCAGGCAGCTGCTAATGACCCACTTTGTCTCACAGAGCTTCCCTGACATTAGGGATAAACTTAAACGTTTGGAGAATGGCCCTCTAACTCCACAGGCAGATATGCTGGCGATAGCATTTAAGGTGTACCATGGTAGAGATGAAAAAGCCCATAGAAGGAGCTGCCAGATGCTGGCAAGCACTGCCCGACCGGCTCCCCGAAAGCCGTCTGGTCCCTGTTTCAAGTGTGGGAGAGAAGGCCATTGGGCCCGGGCTTGTACCGCCGGCCCACGAAGGGCACCGACAAAGCCTTGTCAAAACTGTTACCAAAAGGGTCACTGGTCAGCTGACTGTCCTAATGTCCCAAGCGACATAGGAACGCCAGATGAAGACCAACCCCCAGCTGACTTTGTAGGCTTGGCTTACAGCGAGGACTGACACTGCCCGGTTTCCGCCCCGGCCACTCCCATCTCACACAGGGAACCTAGGGTAATTATAAAAGTCAATGGGCACCCCATCTCGTTCCTTTTGGACACCGGAGCTACCTACTCTGTCCTGAGAGAGTTTTGGGGGCCCACCTCTCCTGCTCGTCTCCCTATTGTCGGGGTTGGGGGACAGCCTTATCTACCTCACCAGACACCACCACTTAATTGCATTTTCAGGGGCATCCCTCTCACACACACATTCTTAGTGGTGCCAAGCTGCCCTGTACCTTTAATGGGGAGGGATCTTCTAGCTAAGGTAGGAGCGTCCATTTCTTTCGCTCCACATATTCGCCTCATCCCAGACGCGCCAGCAGCTCCTTTACTCAAAGCTAGGAGAATGCCTCCCATCGCAGCTGACCCAACCATCGCTACGGGCCATCACCAATTCCAGAGGAAAAAGGTATCACCCCTTCATTTCCCAACCAGGGCCACACAGAGCCGGAGGCAAAAAGGACCATCAATATCCAGGCGGTAAGGAATAATGTAATACAATAATCTATCATTGTTCAATACTCAGCAACTGATCACCTGCGTTTCCTAAATGCTAACCTAATAAGGGAAACAGGTGCCTTAAATAAACTACCTCTAATAAGGCTTGTCGCAGATAAAACTAAGCAGAGTACTAAGGCCAGATCTACCTCAGGTAAATATCACATGTCTCTATCTGGACAAGCCAGATCTACCTCAGACAAATGCAAACTCCAAAATAAAATAATAATGATTCTTTCTCTCTAAGTCTTTTCTATGTCAACAGTATCTTGTCAAACAGAAGGTTCTCAGCCACAGCACGGATGGACAGCTGCAGAACGAGGGGACGGCAGAACTTCATTCCAGGACCTGCCCACCATCATTCCAGGACTTCACAAGATACTCTCTCATCCCCCTGCCCCCAAGAGCCAACCAACGCCCACTATCCAGCTGGAAGCAGTCTTTGAGAGAAACGTCGCCCCCATACCCAATCAACCACAATTTTTTTTTCCTTTTTTAAAAAAAGAAAGAGTCAGAAATGAAAGATTTACAACACGCCCCCACGGTCAGGCGTGTTCGCATATGCCTGGCGGACACTTCCGCCTAGCCAGGCCCAGGTCAGGATAGCCATTTCCGGGTCAGGGCATCTCGCGTGACCGAGATGCGTGACGTTTCACTGGCCACGTAAGCGCGCAACGTGGCCATGTGATCTGCGCGCTTGCGTGTAGTAGTGACGCTGATCTGTCCACGCCCAGCCTTTAAAATCAGGCGCCATGCTCCTGGCTTCCCCTTCTCCACACACGTGTTTCCCGCAGGCCTGTTCACTCTCTGTCCCTTTACCTTTAATAAAACTCTTTGTTAGCGGATTCTGTCGTGTTTCGTGGCATTTCCTTGCTGGGTAAGAACACAACGCAGCTAAAAAACTAACAACTTATGCTTGTCATCTCTATAGTTACGTTAGTTAGGTTATCCAGATTTACAGATACATAGGTCAGATGGACAGGTAATCTTCAAACACTTCATAGACCTAGAGAATATGGCATTTAAATAACTTAAATTCTGTTGACATGAGACACAATTGCTCCTGGCAGCACCAATTTGATCCTGAGAGAATGTTGGGCTTCTAAGACATTTCCAGTCATAAGTTTGTCTTCTTGGTACAAAATGGCCTATTGGGCAAAGAACTGCCCTTGCCTCAACTGCTGATAGTACAAATGCTGTCCTTTCTGGACAAGTGGGACACAAGGAAAAGTGACTTCTGAACTCTGCCAAGACAGAGTAACATCGTCTTTCAGAATTCCTGCTTCTGAAAATGGTCTGTCAGATACTCTAGGCCAGTAGCCAATTTGAATGCACCAACAATGCTGAGAAACATTAGGTGACTGTCCAGGCTGCCAGCTGTCTCGGTCTACTCTTGCAAGATTCCAGAATGTTGCTTGCATCCATCTACCATTTCTCAGGTACCATTATATTCCTTCTCAGGTCTTTGATGGAATTGAAGATTAGCAGTTATAGTTACAAGTTAAATATATACAATATATATATATATATATATATATATATATAATATCTTAAATAGAACATATTCAGTATTAGATTCAGGTTCTTTAGGATAGGACACCTTTTGGAATGATCTTTGTAACATGCCATTTACCTATGCTGCTCTAGACTTGTCTGGATTTTAGTATGTGTTTCTTGCTTGATATTGTTCGCATTGGTTGTAGTTCCATCTTATCTAGGTCATTATCCCTCATTATTCCTGAACAATATTTGATAACCATTCCTTTGTATATAGTCTTGTATTAGGTTAGAACCTTCTTATTTAGACAAAAGGGGGAGATGTAGTGGGTAGCCATTCCGGCTTTGATCTGGAAGTTCCAACCCCCATTGAGGCATTGGTAACTGTCACGCCTACAAGGCGGGGCCAAGAGAGGACCCTGAAGACCCGAGATCTGGATGCGCTGCCTCTCTTGGTTCCTGGACCCTGGACACTGGAGGTAGACTGAGCAGAGTTCTCCAGAGAACACTGCCAGACTGCGCTATGTCTTTCCCAGACCCTGCAACCTACCTATCCTTTCATTTGTAAGTTATGCCACTAAATAAACATCCCTTTTAACTACGTGCAGTGACCTTAATAATTTCACCAGTACGTCTCTGATAACAATTGAGGTAGTTACCAATTTGAATACAGGAGATGGCCAGTTCAGGCACCATCTCCACTATTGTAGGAATCTTAGCAGGGGCCATCCTTGTGGATTCTTTGGAGTTTCCCTTGAACCAGGTTTCTAACAGACCCCAAATGCCACAAACCAAGGGAATTCTGGAAATAGGAAACCTGGGTAAGTGAACAGGAACTATAGATGCAAGCATCACCAAAAGAATAAAAGACATGGAAGAGAGAATCTCAGGCTTTGAAGATATGATAGATCAAATAGATTCTTTGGTCAAAATATATATTAAATCTAAATGATTCCTAACACAAACCATCTGGGAAAGCTGGGATACCATGAAAAGACCAAAACTAAGAACAATAGTAATAGAAGGAGAAGAATCCTAGCTCCTATCTCAGAGGTGCAGAAAATGCATTCAACAAAATCAAAGAAAAAAACTTTCCCAATCTAGAGAAGGACATTCCTATAAAGGTAAAAAAGCTTATAGAATACCAAGTAGACTGGACAAAAAAAAAGTCCCCTTGCCACATAATAATCAAAACACTAAACATATAGAATAAAGGGAGAATATTAACAGCTGCAAAGGAAAAAGGACAAGTAACATTTTATAGCAGACCTATCAGAATTATACTTGACTTCTCAATGGAGACACTAAAAAGGCCTGGACAGACATGAAGACACTAAGAGACCACAGATGCCAGGTCAGACTACTATACCCACCAAAACTTTCTATCACCATGGATGAAGAAAACAATATGCTTCATGACAAAATGAAATTTAAACAATACTTATCCACAAATTCTGCCCTACCAAGGGTACTAGAAAGAAAACTCCAACCCAAGGAAGTTAGCTAAACCCACAGTACAACACAGACAATAGATTATCTCCCACCAGAAAACACAAAGAAAGGAAACACACACACACACACACACACACACACACACACACACATACACACACATGCTACCACCACCACCACCAACAACAAAATAACAGAAGTTAGCAGTCACTGGTCAGTAATATCTTTTAATATCAATGGACTCAATTAGCCAATAAAAAGACATAGGCTAACAGAATGGATATGAAAACAAGATATATCCTTCCGCTGCATACAAGAAACATACCTCAACTTCAAAGACAGACATTACCTCAGAGTAAAGGGTTAGAAAAAGTTTTTCCAATCAAAAGGACCTAAGAAGCGAGCTGTGTACCTATCCTAATACCTTACAAAATAAACATCAAACTAAAATTAATCAAAACAGATAGAGAAGGACATTTCATGTTCATCAGAGGAGAAATCCAACAAGATGAAGTCTCAATTCTGAACATTTATGCCCCAAGTACAAGGGCACATATTTTTGTAAAAGAACACTACTAAAGCTTAAATCAAACATTGAACTCCACACATTAATAGTGGGAGACTTCAACACCCCATTGGGACCAATGGATAGGTCTTCCAGACAGAAACTAAACAGAGAAGTAAGGGAACAAAGAGATATTATGACTCAAAGGAATCTAACAGGTATCTATAGAATATTTTACTCAAACACAAAGGAATATGTCTTCTTCTCAGCACCTCATGAAATCTTCTCTAAAATTGACCACATACTTGGTCATAAAGAAAATCTCAACAGATACAGAAAATCCTGGAATAATCATGGTATCTTATTGGATCATCATGGCTTAAATTTGGAGTTAAACACCAACACAAACTACAGTAAGTCTACAAACTCGTGGAAACTGAACAACTCTCAACTTAAAAGCCAATGGGTCCAGGAAGAAATAAAGAAAGAAATTAAAGACTTCCTAGAATTCAATGAAAATAAATGCACAACATACCCTAACTTATGGGACACAATGAAATTTCATAACACTAAATGCCTACATAAAGCATTTGGAGAAATCTTATACTAGAAACTAAACAGCATACCTGAAAGCTCTAGAACAAAAAGAAACAAACTCACCCAGGAGGAATAGACGGCAGAAAATAATCAAACTGAGGGTTGAAATCATTAAAATAGAAACAAAGAGAACAATACAAAGAATCAATGAAACAAAGAGTTGGTTTTTTTGAGAAAATCAACAAGGTAGACAAACCCTTATCTAACTAATTAAAAGGCAGAGAGAGAATATGCAAATTAACAAAATCAGAAATTAAAAGGGGGACATAACAACAGATACTGAGAAAATCCAGAGTCATTAGTCATGCTAATGACTAATTAGTATGGTCATACTTCAAAAACCTGTGCTCCACAAAATTGGGATATCTAACAGAAATGGACAGATTTCTTGATAGGTACCAGATACTAAAAATAAATATATAAAGAGTTGTGGAAACAAACTCTTAAAATATATATAAAATAATTCCCAAACTGAGAAACACAATTTCAATGGAACAAAATAAAACTTTTATATAATAACATGAATATGTCCAAAATACATTATATGAAAACCTCAAAGAATTAATAAAAGCAATAAATAAATATAGTAACATGTAGCTTTCATTTGCATCATAATTACAAATCATACCTACTTTTCAAGGAGTACTCATCAAAACAACGAATTCTGACTTTGTCTTTTGATATTAAGATTATGAAGGATGCTATTTCCACATAGAATTCTCATTGTTTAGAAAGTACATGTGAATTGATATGTAACAAATGAATATGAAGTATTTGATATTCAAAAGAAACATCAAAGACAATTTTGTGAACGTTGTAAAAATATCACTTTATAATATATATAAAATATATTTCTGAGAGGATTTTCTCTCAGAAATAAAACTGATCCAAGGTCACCAAGATCTTTCCAGAAGAGTGAATGCTAAATTAAAATATGATGATTTCATCAGAAGTTGGAAATGAAAATATTACTGAATGAGTGGTTACTTAATGAGTCATTTTCATGACTACCTGGTTATTAAGTATCTTATGGTTTTGTTTTACAAGGGCTGTTTCTTGAATTGTAACAGAAATCCATCTGTATTGGATTCATCATGCTTAAGATCATTTAAACCAAGAGTGATGTTGAGTATTTAAAAATATTCAACATGAAATGTTCAAATATTTTCTGTGTATTTTATTCACAAAGTGTTATGCCTAGAAAAAATAGCAATTCCCAGTTTTTAAATTGGAAATTGCATATATAATGCATGTTCTTATGGATTCTATTGTAATTAAATACTTGGAGATTATTCACTACTTCAAAGTAAATAGCAATGTTCAACAGCCTAAAAATACATATTTCAGGCATCATTGATTAAACTCTGTATTATTAGACTTAAAGAAATTGCATTTATTATAATAAATGCATAAATAATATTTTCTTTTTCCTAATAATCTTCAAAGAACAATAAAATTATATAGATAAATACTATTTTTCTGAAATAATGATAAAAATTGCTTTTCTTACTTTTAATTTTGATGGTAAATGCACCCTGAAACTCTGGAATTAATACTCCATTAGTAATCCATTACCCACTCTGACTTCAGAATTCATCTATTTTAATCTCCATCTTTTCTAGATTTCTTTGATTAAAAGCTGAATTATATGGAGAAGATTCTATTTTAAAGATGTAGATGGCCAATGGCTGCTGAGTGTGTGAGAATCAGTGTCCTTCAGGACTGAGCTCCTACATAAAAGTTGCCCAGTCCCAAGTGAAGAGCCCTGGTTATGTGCACATGTAAGCAATGCTAAATGGACTCAGTAGATTGAATATACATCTGTGCATATGTATATATAAATATATTATTTATACTATATTATGTATAATATTAAAGAAGCAATCAGGAATTTGAAAGGGAGGAAGCACAGGTGTTTTTAGAGGGGATGAAATGGAGGAGTTGATGGGGGAATGTCTTTTTGTACTCTACGAATATGTGTTGCTCTGATTGGTTGATAAATAAAACCATTTGGCATATGGCAAGGCAGCTTAGAGGCAGGCAGGAAATTCAAAGACAGAGACAGGAAGAAGGTTGGGAGAGACGTCAGTGAGCCGCCGAAGGAGCAACATGTAATGGGATGCAGGTAAAGCCACGGAACATGTACATAAATTAATAGTTATGGGTTAATTTAAGGTATAAGAGCTAGCTAGCAAAAGGCTTGAGCCATGGCCATGCAGTTATAATTAATATAACCGTCTGTTTGTTTACTTGGAGGATGCATGTGGAAGAGATTTGTCCCAACCTCCGGCAGGCAGGGACACAGGGAATCCTCCAACTACAAGAAGTTATGTAAATGTGGTGCTTATGTATGAAGTTCTCAAAAAAAGATAAAATAAGAAAATAAATTACATATTTGATATCACTGAATTACCTAAATCAATTGAATTAAACAATTAAGATTGTCAACAAAATCAGATATGTTCACGTGATACTGATGTTTTGACAAGATTATTTTCAAAGAAATATAACTCCCTACATAGTAATTAGTTTACTATAAAATTCAATATTCCTACCCTCTACCTCTACTAATACCATCAAAATACAGGGCTAAAGAGATGGTATGGTGGTTTAAATGAAAATGGCCTTTAGACACATGGAGAGCAGCACCATTGAAAGGTGTGACATGACATTGTTGGAGGAAGTGTGCCACTGGTGGTAGGCTTTGGGGTTTTAGAAGCCCAAGCTAGTCCTAGTGGCACTCTCTCTTCCTGCTGTCTACCAATACTGATGTAGAACTCTCAGCTACCTCTCCATCAGCATGTCTGCCCACATCCCACCATGTTTCCCACCATGATGATAACGGACTAAGCTTCTGCACTTAAGCCAGTCTCAATTAAATGTGTTCCTTTATAAGAGCTGTTATGGTCATGGTGTCTCTTCACAGCAGTAAAACCCTAACTAAGACAGAGGGTTAAGCCACTGAATGTTAGGCTCAACCAAATCTTCAAGAACTAAGTAGAAAGTGGATCATGCATTGCTATCCCACATATTAGAAATGATTTATAGTGACTTTAGTTTTTCACATTGCTGTCAGAGCTCCTCTAATTAAGAAGCTTATGCTAATTCTGATTCCATGATGGTTTTTATAGGCATACAAATGTAAACCAATATTAAATCCATAGTTCTGTTTAAGCTGTTTAAGTCAGACTGTCCATGGACTAATGCATTTTACAAATATCATGTGACTTCTGTTGCCTCAAGCCTCCTACCATCCTGTGTTCAATTCAAAATGTTCCATTTTGGTATAGAGTAATTAAGAGAGTCTGAAACAAACAAATGAAGGTTTAGCAAAAAAAAAAAAAAAAAAAAAAAAACAAACAAACAAAAAAAAAAAAAACAAAAAAAAAACTGAATAGTATAGGAAATAATAGGACATTCACTTTAGAGTTCAAGCTGCTAATTTGCAAAGTATTAGTTAACAAAAACAATATATTGAATAAATAAAAATATATAAAATTTGATAGAAAATAATTCTATTAAAAGTTTGAACATGAAGTATGAAATATTAGTGACTGCAAAACACCTTTTCATTTGCCATGAATAATTAAGTAAAAATAGTGGCTACTTCATAAAGATTGTAATAAAACATTCTCCAATTCTTCAGAGAACAAAATTCTCTTTTTATACTGTCAGAATATAGTCATATGGAAACCTACTACTGTAGAGATTTTCTTCAATAAAATACCCATTACAAAATTCAGCAAATACCATAGAAATGAGAGTGCAAAGATTATAATAATACTTGATTGATTTTAAATTTTGATGACAGGTTATCAAAGTCAGGTGTCTTTAATATATGGTTGTTGCCATTATAGCATTTTTGTTTCTATATCAGAGATTTCTTAAGTCACAAAGGCCTGAGCTGCATCTTTGTGAGGGTTCACAGAAAGATTTACTATTAATATTATTGTCCCAATGGGATTTTCATTTTCTCATGCAACTGGTCAATTTGGAAAGAAAGACATCAATATTCAGCAATAAACCATGTTTTCTGTGTCTGTCTTAAAAAATACACTCAATACATATTGAGAATTTTACTACAGTTACCCTTTGACAGGGAAACAATGCCTGACTAGAAAGTAGAGGCTTACAAATAAAAACTCTAGTACCAGGAGTGGTTTACTTGTTTTTGAGAGGATGGCCAGCAATGTCCCATAGGCTAATAATCATTATAGGCTATTGTCATTGTGTTTTGTTGTCCTCCAGAAATTGTTTGTAAGATCATATTTTTGAATATACCAATTATTTGAATCACAGAAGATGGAGAAACCAAGCTTGTAATAACCTGGAAGCTTCATCTTGATTAGCTGGCTTTCATAGTGCTGGAGGGTGCTACATGTGACATCAGGGAAATGTACATAATATTAAACTGACTCCTTATGAGTTATATCGTAATATCCATAAACTAATGCATCTCTCAACCATTGCCAGAGAAGCTTCTATTTACAGTATACAGTGGCCAACTCAGGAGATCTATAATTGGTCAATGCACAGAAAATAAAAGACTGCAGAATGCTCAGTCCTAAATGGGAGATATACATACATACATATATGTATGTGTGTGTCTATATATGTGTGTGTGTGTGTCTGTGTGTGTGTGTATACATACCATAACCTTTCCTCCTAAGGCTTAAAGATCATTTAATAAGATGAATCAGAAAGACCTTAAGAGACAGATGTGGTGGAGGAGTATAAAGAAAATGTGTTTCTGGACACAACAGGGCAATGGCACATGCAAACCCACAGCTGTTGTGATAGCATGTACAAGACCTTTGCAAACTGAAGCCAGACTCAAAACTCCAGTATGCAGAAGGGTTTTGTGTATTAAGAGGAGAGCACAAAATTCCACTTCCATCAGTGAAACTATAGGCAACTGTTAGATGCTTGGAGAGGGAGAGTCAATTTTCTTTTCTAAGAAGGGAGCCCTTGTAAGTTGATTTTGCTCCAGAGGAAGGACACAAAGTTGATTTATGGGAAGAAAGTGTAGATTTGGGGCAAGCTGGGGACAAGAGGAAGTGAATGAAATAAAAACATGTGGTCTCAATATGAAGGGAGGAGCTTAGTCCTACCTCAAATTTATATGCCATGTTTGTGAACACCCATGGAGGCCCGCCCCTTTCTGAACAGAAACACAGGAGAAGTGGATGGAGGAGGGCAGAGGGGAGGCAGGGGGAGGAAATAGAAGGAGAAGAGGGAGGGAAAACTGTGGCTGGGATATAAAATAAATGAAAATTACTTAATGAAAAAGCATAATACACTGTATAGAGTTCTCAAAGAACCATTTTTTTCAGATAAAAAAATGATAAGATGTAATTAGCAAGAGCTGTTTATAATATTCAATTGCAACAATAAGACAAGCAGTGCAGGCTCCGATTGCCAGTAATTGTATTAGGATATCTTGAAAGCAGACATTTCTCAGCTGGATATGGCTGCCTTGCATGTCTGCCCCAGACAAGGCAGCTTGGGGTTGGTGTTTCCAGTGAGGAAGGATGCCTCTACTTAAGGGTGGCGTTTATGATAATGGAGGATAGTGGGCTCCTTACACACTATGCTCAGTGGCATGGTGACCACAATTTTGAGGAGGAAGACTGTCTATGATGGTAACAAAACACTGATAATATTTGAGGCCCTAATCCTAGCCAATCAACACTTACTGAGCTTGAGATCCAATCCCTACTGCAGCAGCGGCTCTTAGACAAATATACACCAGTAGAAATGGGAAGGGAAGGGAATTACTAGTTAGGATACAGCAAAATCAAATAAAGTCCATAGTCTCTGAGCTCTGCAAGCCCCTTCTCTACGTAAGTGAGAAATCTGTATCTTGACTCTAAAATTTCACTTCGTGCTGAGACATATTTCCACCTTTTAAACCTAAAATCCAAGGAGAAAAGAACCTACCTGCTAGTATCATTTTCATTTTCTTTCTCAATGTTATTTTGCATAGCTTTTAGCTCTGAAGTCAAACTGTATTCAAAACATTTCTAGTCAACTTCTTTTAAAAGGAAGTAACTCTATCAACCTTGTTTGAGTAAATACAGGGTTTGTGAATGATGAAAATAGACATATTCAAAGTGTCCTAATTTTCTCCATGTGTCTCAACATTCTTTTATTTTGAAAGCTACTTCTTTTACTCTGTGATCTTTTAGTAGAGGTTAATAAGCCTTTCAACCTGACACAAGTAGATTCCAGAAAATACTGTCATGATGCCTGTCAGCATTGTGCCCATGTCACTGATAAAGAACACAAAATAGGACTACCTATCAATGGTTGATCTTGAACCTCCTGACGAAGACTTAATTATAGATACAATTCTCTTTCCTATTCTGTCAAAATCCCAACTCTACCTCAGCTGAACAATCCTAAGCCTTCAAGCTTTGCCTCATGCAATGATGTTGAATAAATCCTCTCATCTCTGCTGGATTCTCTAAACAAGTACTTTCTAGTACACATGCAAATTATATCCTAGGTGATTGTGATCATCACTGGTCCTCTCCAATATGGAAAAGTGAGTTTGATGCCTATTTGGAATTCAAGAAACTTTATTTTGTTCCATGTAAGTTCATGAAGTTTTGACTTTTCTTTTATTTTAACTGCTTATCATTGCTTAGCTCCCTCAGATTATATGAGTAAGATTAATTATTTAATATTTATGCATTATAATACTGAACGTGACTTGTGATTATGTCATGTCTTTGTGACCCCTTTAAATGTATCAGGACAGTTTCTGGATGGACAAAGAGATTCCTTTAAGTATATGTAAAGGATCATTTTATGCATTAAGTTCCTGCAGCAAAACAAGGATGGGAATAAATTGTGGATGTTTGAGTCAGAGCTAATTAAACTGATATACTCATGAGACAGCAAGGGGGCAGAGTATGTACCAATAGTCCATGACCTTCATTCCCCTGAGTTCTGTCTTTTAAGACCCTGAAAATTAAAAATGTCTAATTAAATGAATACAAATATTGAATCCTAATAGCCCTTAGTCATACAGAAACAGACAGACACTATGTCCTGGGAGTTCATAGGAGCTGTTAGGTCTAGGATGCTCATGATTAGAGTTGATAGAAAGTTAACATGTTTAAGATAAAGTGCAGAGAATCCAGGATGTGGGGAAGAAAAGCAGTTTGTTCATCATCTCCCCCTACCTCAAATATTTCTCACACAGCACCCTTGAGAACTACTTACCTTTCCAGTATAGCATGATTATCATTAAGAAGCAAAACCATACATTATCAGAGACTACTGATGTCTGTAGCAACTTTCCTTTTCCTCTAGTCACAATCTGAGTACAAAGATAATTGGTACTCCCTCAGCTCCACTAATCTCAAAGGTTTATTATACACCCCAAATTTTATAGCTGTAAGAGAATATCAGAATCATCAATATTGGATCCATGTACAGCAAGTTCTCTATTGGAGAACAGACAATTTTCCCATGACATTAGTGGAAGGTTCTTTGTATTGATTCATGTCATATTAATAGTTTATTTTCTCAGAATTTGCTTCATATACAAACATGAAACATTTGTAAAAGCATAGAAATTTTGTATTGGACTAACTATCTGCTACTGAATTATTTCTGTAGTAATACCTATTTTAAGCTCCTATTCTAACCGTCTATGGAGACAGAACTGAAATGAACAAGAAGGAATAAAACAGGTGGGAAGGACTACACACAGTAAAATGAAAGAATTAAACAGTCTAAAGGATACTTAAAAATACAACAACAACCCAGCAGAAGAGTATATGGTGATTCATAGATTCCCTAAAATTAGAATTGATTAGCTGTGGTTTGTAAGAAAATGCTAGAATAAATATTAGAAACTAAACTTTAGGTTTTCATTTCATTTTATAGCTCACTGGCCATTTATTTTGCAGCAAGTCCCTTTAGTAGTAAATAATGTGATCATTGACTTATTAATATACTCATTAAAAGGATGATTGAGGATGTGGAATAATTTTTATCTGCCTGTGACAAATTAGAAAGTCAGGAAAACATTTAAATTTTTATTAATGCATAAAAACTTTTCAAAAATTAAAGTAGAATTACATCATCCTCCCCCTTCCCTTTCCCCCTTCCACTCCATTCTATGTATCCCCCTTGTTCTCTTTCAAAATTATTAACTTGGTTTCCTTCATTGGTACACAGAATGATAGGTAGATAAAGATATGGATAAATATAGATACAGACATAGATGATAGATATAGAGAGATACAGATAGATAGATGATGGATAGACAGAGATAGATATAGATATATCTATATAGATAGATATCTAAGTATATAAATCCAACCTGCTCAATCTTTTTAGTGTTATTTTTATGTATATATTTTTGGTCTGACCACTTGGTATTAGATAAACATTTTATGTGTTCTTTCCCAGAGGGAAAACTATTTCTTCCGCTCTCAGCATCTGTTAGTTGCTTGTGGTATTTTTTTTTCTTTCTGGTTTTTCGAAACAGGGCTTCTCTGTATAGCTTTGCGCCTTTCCTGGAACTCACTCTGTAGCCCAGGCTCGCCTCTAACTCACAGAGATCCACCTGCCTCTGCCTCCTGAGTGCTGGGATTAAAGGCGTGTGCCACTACCATCCAGCTGTAGTATTTCAGATAAGATTGAAGCCCCATGAGATTTTTTCACCCTTCCATGTTAGCATGCCTATCCTTTTTGTACTTCTTCAAGTCTTGCCCTGAAATAGTCTTTCTGTATGCTATGAATATGTGTTTCTACCATTGGCTAATAAAGAAGCTGTTTTGGCCTATGGCAATAGAGGTTAGAGCCAGGCAGGAAGTCTATGTATCACCATGTATCTCCTGGCTTTACTGTGTTCCATTACATCTTGCTCCCCAGGTGGCTGGAATTGTCAGGGAACACCAGAGAAAACCTCTATCAAGCCTATGACCCCAAGGTCATAGGTGGAGTGAATTCCCACAACAAGGCCTAGATCAAGGCAACCATATTTTCAAGGTTTCATGGATGAAGAATTCCTGTCATTTCTAGGGGAAACAATCTCCCAGCAGATCTCCTAATCATCTGGCTCTCAGAATCATTTCTCCTCCTCATCCATCATTTTCCCTAAGACTTATGTGCAGTAATTGGGTTATAGATGTATCTATTGAAGATGGACTTACCACTATTGCTTGTTCTCTGCATTTTGATTGGTTGTGGTTTTCTGTAATGGTCTAATATGTTGTAAAGGAAAACTTCTTTGATGATGGTGAAAGATGTACTAATCTGAATGCATAAGCATAAATATGTAGTATGCACTTAGGAATTATGTTGGTTTAGTGAATTGAGGTAGTATAATCTCCTCTAATATTCATGAACTCACCAGCCTTCAGGTAGTTGGCTAGGTTTACAGTACCAGGAATAGTATTCCTCCTGTTAAATGGACCTTAAGTCCAATGAGAGAGCTTTTGGTTACCACCAAGATGTAAGCACTATGTAGTATCTTTCCATCTGGTCATAATGATTCTTAAACATCAGAGTATGGTAGGAATATTGGTTGTTTCCTTTCCTTGGCAGTTTGCATAGCACCTTCCAGTACTTTAAAAGGCAGTCATTTAGGTGGAAGCTTTCAGGTCATATATAGTATCACTCCTCCAAGATATGTGTTGAACATACGTTCAACAGTAAGACTGTAACTTCAAATTCTGGAGTGTAACCAAAAGAAACAGCAATAGTTTTATGTTGTTTTGAGGGTCTCCTGGAACTCTGTAAATATCTCAAAAGGGTATTTCTCATGCTTGGTATGAAGGTTGTTAGACGGCCTGGGGCTTTTTGATGGAGAGGAACATTGCCAACCTAAGTGGGATGATTTTAACACACTATGTATGTGTATGTATATACACATAGACTTCTATATATTATATATAATTTTAGATAAATAAATAATGATATGATTTCTTTTGGCTTTTTCAAACATCCTTATTGTTATTTTAGCCTTTTGCTTCCAACACCTTCTGTGTTCACCTCCCTCCCCAATGCTTTGATTTTTAATGAAATTAAGTATGTTAGATATAAGGGGCTGTCTGTAGAGATGAAATGCTATCTTCTATATTTCACTGAGAAGCAGATAATTTTGAAATTGTTTTGATGCCAGTAAATGTTTAAAATGTTTATTTGGTACGTAGGTGAAGTTGCTGATAAACAGTTTCAAACTTGCTCACAAACTACTCTCCTTACAATCACACCTGCCTCTCTCTCTTGCCCTCATTCCTCACCTGTGCAGCGAAATCTATCCACTTTTATTAGGTCTTTGACTTTTGAAAGTTTAACCAGTGCTCCACAAATACATGAGGACTGATGAAGAACACAGGTATACTACGATCAATACCATGTTCGTTTTTGAACTATCAACTGGCTTATTCAGATTTTATGAGAAAGCTTTTGAATGCCCAATGATTTTAAATAAATAGATATTTGGTACAATTGCTATGAGGTGACACAAGCCTCAAGCTTCCTCACTGGGACCTCTTGTAGTATTTGAATCCTCTCCTGCTTTCAAGGACACTCAAAATTCTACAAATATAAAGACAACGCTACTAAATGATTAAAATCTTTGTAATATTATTTCTTTCTTTCTACTGTTTTCCAGAGGAAGGAAACTTGATAAGAAAAAATTTTCTGAAAAACAGGAAATGATTTACAGTTGCAAACAAACTGGCCAAAAAGGCATAAGAGGGTCACATTCATTTCTCTGTTCTTAGACACATTAACTATATCTACATCTCTGCTAATTTACTTGTGTGAGAGCTATAATTTCTCTATGCTCTCTACCTCTTAACAACAGTGAAATAAGTAATTGTTTACTTTTTGTCTACTGCAATTTAGGCAATATGCTAAAACAAAGATGAGACAATACTAGGCACAGGATGACTTTTAGAGGAGGCTGAAGAATACTTTGATTAGAGATATATTGAAATCTGATGCCTCCTGGCCAACAGTCATTGGCTATACTGGGAAGAATGTTCTTCGGTCGCACACATTGTTCATTCTCTGATTCCTGTTACCACGTTCCTTCTTTCTTTTTGTGCTTGGTAGCATATAAAATCAATCTCCTATCTACCTTGGAATTTGGAAAAAGTGTTCTACCAGAGGCAATGCATTTGACTTTTTGAACTGTGTCTGAAAAATAAGGCAATGCTGACTGAAAGAAATTTCTTCACATTGTAATTTTAGTTAAAAGAACGATCAGAGAAGACTCAGACATGGGACAAGTCATGAGTCAGTTTGCTTTTATTCAGTTGTAAGGTTATAATTTTTCAATCCAGGAAACAGAGTTTAAAGTCCATTCTCAATCATATGTGGTCAAGCCATTGGTATGAATTTGGAGCTCCATCTGCTAAGAGTGTTATTCTCATTACATGGTTACATGCTTTTTATAGGGACATTGGCAGACTTATTTCTGGGTTTTACTTTTTTAATATATCAAGTTACATCAAAATTATAATTGTTATCATATATTATTGCAGCTTGGTTTAACATTTAATATATAACAAAAGAAAATCCATCCTAGTTTTTGAAGACTACAACCCTATGTTTAGTGAAAATGAAAAAATATAAGAAACTGCTTTCTCTTTTTCAGGAATTTTAGGGTTTTTTTTCCCATAATGCTGACTTTATATATGGATTGTATAAGTGTTTTATTGGATGCTATAACAAACAGCTATTCCACCCAGATACGGTACCTCAAACAAGCCAAAGTAATGTTTCCAGACAGCTCTAGCCTAATGAGCCAAAGAGATTATCAAGGTTTATTCCAGAAGTGTGTGTGTGGGATAACTTTCAGGAATGGGTAACTTAAAACAGCTTTATCACCAAACATTCTCACCCATCATGGACAATGACTTTCTCAAACCTGCATAGGCAAATTTCCCATTTTTGTTCTTTCTGTGTTCCACATATGGCTTGAGTAAAAGTCCATATAGCTGGGAGGAGTATGAATAAAAGAGTGAGTGGCTGGAATTTCAGAGTAGGGTCTACCATACCCACTCCCTCCTTCTATGAGGAAAACTACAAATTTCCCATCTTATTGAAGATCTTTTGTGAGTAAATAGAGGTCCTCTGGTTAAGACAATAGTGGCTGTATATTTGGAGAACAGCACTCCACAATAGATTTGGTCCACAAATTTCAACTCTGACATATAATAAATGTTTCCTTGGATGAGTAAACGATTTCTGATGGATCAATAATCCACAATCCAATAAATAATTTATTGTGTGTGTATGTGTGTTTGTGTGTGTGTGCATGTCTGGCAAGATGACTCAGTGCTCAGTGGATAAAGGTACTTGCTGTAGTTTGAGTTTTTCTCTCCAGGTCCCACCAAGCCCTGGCAGTCTGATGGCCCACCTGTAAAATAAACACACAAATGCTTATATTATTTAAACTGTTTGGCCTAATGGCTCAGGCTTCTTGCTAACTGTTCTTATATCATAAATTAACTCATTTCTATTAATCTATAAGTTGGCACATGGCTTGTGGCTTACCAGTATCTTTTACATGTTGCTTGTCATGGTGGTAGCTGGCAGCGTCTCTCTGACTCAGCCTTCTTCCCAGAATTATCCTCTCTGCTTGTCCCACCTATACTGCCTGCCTGGCTACTGGCCAATCAGTGTTTTATTTATTAACCAATCAGAGCAACACATTTAACATACAGAACATTCCACAGCAGCTTGCTGTCATGCTGACAATCTGAGTAACATAATTGATACCCATTGCTAGAAAAGAAGTGATTTCTACAAGTTGTCCTCTGATCTCTGTACACAATCACACATAATAAAAAAATACACAAAAAATGGTCAGTTTTGTAGGATACTGCCCCTATTCATAAATTTTCTTCAATCTCTAATAATGTTTTATACATACATACACACACACACACACACACACACACACACACACACGTAGACAAATTTCTAAACAGTCTTATTAAATAAGAAACACAGAGCCAAATACAGGGGTGAAAGCCATAGAGATCAAAGTGATAGCCATCAACTAACCTTAGCTCACGAGGTGGCCATAATTTCCCAAGAGAACCAGCTCCTTCCTGTATATCCTGTACCTTTATTGCCTTGCTGTTCTGCCTTCTCATTGGCTCTAAGCCCAGCCACATGATTTCCTTATCATTGCCTGTCTATACAGACCTCCAGGTCTCTATGGTTGGTACTGGGATTAAAGGTGTGTGTCATCACACTTGTCTGTGTTCTTGAACACACAAAGACTCTGCCTGCCATGTGACCAGATTAAGGGCATAGCTACCATCACCTGACTTCTGTTTATGGCTGGCTATGACCTCTGATCGATCTCCAGGCAAACTTTATTTATTAACATACAAATAAAATATCACCACATTTCAGCACAAATAAAATATCACCATATGTGTGTGTGTGTGTGTGTGTGTGTGTGTGTGTGTGTGTGTGTGAGAGAGAGAGAGAGAGAGAGAGAGAGAGAGAGAGAGAGAGAGAGATTGTGTGTATATGTGACTAAGAACTCTTTATACTGATTTTTCATTATAGATAAATTATGAGAGGACTTCACAATTAAAAACACAGTTCTGATAATTTCCAACATTCACAAGAGTTTATCCATGGCTGGTCTGAGTATAAAACAAGATAAATATATAACCAGGTCCATGGCTTAGTTTGATCAGTATATCCTTTTCTATAGCTTAAGTCTTTGCTATTAATTCTGTTAGTTCACTTCAAGTAGTTCAGACTGAGCAAGATGAACTTGCATGAACCAAAGTCAAATAAATCTATTAAATTCACCATGTCACAGAGTTTTCTAATCACTGGTACTCATTCCTATTTCATGGTCAGGCTTTCTGCAAACAGATGAGTGTAAATTGAAGTTTGTTGGGGATTTGTAGATTTTTTATAGTGAATGATTTATATAACCAAAAATAATTCAAAAAATAGGTTCTATTCACATGTCTAATTTTATTAATTCTTATCATTCTCTTTATTTGCCATCAGATGCAAAAAGATTGAAATTATTTAATTGGATGTCTCTGAATTTTTAGCAGGCTTTCATAAAAGGAATAATGGTTCAGTTACAAATGCATGAGGAAAAGTTTGTGTCAGTGGGTGGTATTTGTATTTTAAGAGACAGAATTTCATGGATCATAGGTTCAAGCAAATACCCATTGTGCCAGACATTAGCTGCCACTTAGCAGCAGTGATAGAGAAGTAGAAAACATCTGGCTGTGGATAATGAGCCAGAGCTTCTCAGCTCCCTTGGATGCTAATAGCATTGGGCAAAGGTCATGGTGAAAGGCCATCTGGCTCCCCATGCAGAGATCTGCGGAGCTGTCTCCATGCATTGCAAACCATCAGCATATTTGCAAGACGCAGCAGGTAGAAAAGTCTATTAAGTACTAAATATTTAGCCAATAACTTCACATGCCTTACACAAATATGTTTCATTATCATTGTAGCTAGTGAAAAGGTTTGTATAAAAAACTATGGACACAAGCAATGCATAGTGATAATATGCAAATGAGCAAAACTCTTTATAAACTGAAGACAAACTGCACTTCATGTATTTAGTGTATAGTTGAGGTGTGTGTAAATTTGTAAGAGATTTGTCATTAGCAAATGTAATTGTCTTCTGGTTTGACTTGAATTCTTACCTTCACAATATTTCTATACAAAATTCCTTCATGAAGAACATATGTTCTTACTCATACAAAGTTAAATGTCCAATTCCTGATTACAAAAGAAAGGAAAAGAAAAAGGCAGAATGTTTCTCTGTACCAGATGCTGTATCTGAGAACTTAACCTACTGAACGTAGTAGAGTTTCAGACACTCATTACAGAAAAGTTTTCATGCTACTGGCAGGCAGTGTAACACAGCACATGGGTAACAGAAATTTCAGATGATGTACAGGAAAGGAACTCCAGGAAAATCACACTAAAGAAATTTTACCCCTGGAGTCTTGTATAAAGAAGACAAAGTATATTTGGGAAGTGCTTTTAAAGTCACATAAAGAACAAATCTTGGTGTAAATTTGAACACATTTTTGGTGTGAATATTATTAAAAAGTAAACCACAAATTAAAGGTTTTATACTTAATATCATATTAAACTCAGATAGACTATGTTAGAAAATAAAAAAGATATATATTATCTTAAATAGTCAAGAATAAACAAATTAATTACAAGCTTGACAGGTTGCCTATCCAAACCACAATATTGAGTTTAGGATTCTGGACTTTATGAGAAATCATTGTCTCAAGCATTATTACAAATTGAAGCTATAATTTTATTAAGCTGATCATCAAACATATGAGAAAGAGTATGAATGTGTGTTTTACTACCGCAGAGAAGAGTGACAGAAAACTCAGTGGAGAAACAGAAAAAGGTGAGGAAATCAAAGGGAATATAGAGTGTCCAAATAAGGTAGACGATGACTTCAAATAGATTTTGCTATCGAAGTAGATAAAATAGTCCATTGGAGAATCATAATAATTAGGATGTTAAATA
This sequence comes from Peromyscus eremicus, assembly GCF_949786415.1. Lineage (NCBI taxonomy): Eukaryota > Metazoa > Chordata > Mammalia > Rodentia > Cricetidae > Peromyscus > Peromyscus eremicus. The sequence goes on from NC_081421.1 coordinate 10,879,104, forward strand.
GAAGACTGTATTTGTTGGCTTTGTGTAATTTCAATATTTGTGAAAGTGCAGACACATTGGCAATACTAAAAAAAAACCCTACACAAAGGAATAGACATTAATAATTAATCAGATTTTGAGTATATTATTTACAGGGGAGTTAATAAAGAGAAAATGAATTTTGATTTATATTTTGAAAAAACAAAAGACTTCAGTATATGCCTCCCCATTTAAAATTGATAGCTAATTTTTGTATCACTTTCATTGACCAGAAGAAATTTAGTAACATTTTTTAAATAAATATACAAATCATGGTCTACATTCAGGGCTGTCTTCTAATTACATATGGTGTCACCTCATATGTATTTACAATTTTTTAAACTCAGAAATGAATTTGGATAGCATACTACACCAAAGATGAGCTATAAGTAACCACCAGAAGCAGAATAGAGAAACGTGTTAGAAGTATGGTTCTCTAAAAGTTGTTTGTAATGATTCTGTCATGGCAAGACACACAGGTGTTTTGTATCATTTCATAAAGGACTCCACAGAGTCAGAAATGAAAGAATAAAGCATAGAAGATGCCTTGGTAAAAGAAAGTCCCCTAACAAATGACCCAGGAATATGTCCTATGTGGCTTAACATGGTATACTATCTACTTTGAACTAATAATAGTTAATATCTTAGACTATTGAAATTAGTGATGTTTTTTGGAATGTGCTGTTATAAAACACCATGAACGGTAAGGAAGAGATGCTTTCTTTTGACTTACAGTTCTAGATGGCTAAGAGTCCATGATGGGGGAGTAGAGGCATGACAATCAGTGGTAGGTATGGAGACATACAGGAAGTGAAGAAATCTCATCTTTTATTGCAAGCATGAAGCAGAGAGTGTAAGCAGAGATAGAATGAGGCTATACAATGACAAATCCAGTGATGTGTTCCCTCCAGCAAGGCTGTACCACCTAAAATTCCCTAAACAGTACCATCAACTGGGAACCAAGTGTTCAAATACCTGATTCTCTGGTGGATATTTCTCATTCAAATTACCACAACACTATTCTGAGGTTAAATATTAAAAATAGTTTAGCCCATGAGATTATAAGTATTAAGTTTCAGGAAATAGTTTATCAAAGTTTTTATAATACCATGGCCATATTTTAAAAATTCTAATGTATTATTTCAAAATATATTTACAACATTTCCATGATTTTAGTGGGTAGAGAAAAACTCCATAGACTTTAATTGACTGATGAAACTTTTGAATTCCATATCCATCACATCTTTAAAGATTATTTCATTATTGAAAAGAGCAATCTATTCTCATCAATAAAATGAAATGTAATTATGTCATATTGATGTTAATAATTATTTCTACTGTGCATAGCTACTTGTAAATGTATCTTATAATTTTCACTAATCAACATGTATTTGTGATATTTTAATGTCTTCATTAGTCAGTCTGGAAAATGACTGACATGTGTTCACTGTTACATCTGTATGTATGTACACACACACACAATTCTTTTCTATAATAGGCATATGTATGCATATAGTTTATAAATGAACATGGATTTTCTGGTTCTTTGCATTCAAATGATTTCATCTAAATACACAATGAGAAACATAAGGAATCTAGATTTAAACTATAGGTAAAAAGTAACATCATGAACATAGGAAAACTAAATCATGGAAATTATATAAGTGTAAAAGAAAGTTCTTCCCTGTTAAAGATTAGAATTATTTTATTAAGTAAAAGGATCAAATGGAAATGAGGCAGTAATAGATTATTAAAAGAAAACTGAACCGAGCTTAGGTGAAATATCTGATGGCACAGAAAAGACACTAGATTTTGGCAAAATCTTTTCTTTCTTTCTTTCTTTCTTTCTTTCTTTCTTTCTTTCTTTCTTTCTTTCTTTTTTGTTTGTTTTTTAAGACAGAATTTCTCTGTGTAGTTTTGGTGCCTCCCCTGGATCTCCCTCTGTAGACCAGGCTGGCCTCGAACTTACAGAGACATACCTGACTCTGCCTCCAGAGTGCTGAGGTTAAAGGTGTGCACCACTACCTCCTGGCTTGGCAAAATATTTTCATCTCAAGGCTGTAATAAAATCTCAAGAGTGGAAAACAGTTTAATAACAAAATGCAAATATATAATAAAAGTAGACATTTTGGCTTTTCATTTTGTAACATCAGTCTTTGAGACAACAGATTAGCAAACTTCAATATTTTCAACCATGAGACTTGGAATCATTGATCACATATGAACATGCACACATAGTTTGTATAAATTAAAAAGTGCTGTCTGAAAACAGTTTGAAAAGAATTTCTTGAATTTTGAATGACTTTTGAAAGTATTTAAATATTAAAAATTATTTAATCTTTGAAATTATTTCTGAAAACAGAATATTTTAAGCAAAACAAAGGTTAATATAATTTTAGGTATTACAAATACACAATTAAGAGATACTGGATTAGTATTTATCTGCTGATCTAGTGAACATCATATATGTATTTACTTCATATAGTTAAAAAAATGCTGCTGCAATTAAAAAGTATCATTTTAAAAGAATCATAAAGTAAAAATAAATGTATTTTAAAATCACTAATATAGAACTAGAGGAATTTCCATTCAAGATATCTTGATAACTGATGCAAAAATCTACAAAAAGTATTATTGCTTATTGAAAATGTAAGGGACTTAGAAAGCAAGTCAAATACGTTTTTATTCATAACTGAATATTCCCACTGAACAAGCAAATTATGAATACATCAAAACAAGATCAGACAGAAAATCTAAATAAAATTCATAATTGTATATAAATAAATCTAAACAAATGGATAAAATATAAAACAACCAATAGCATAAATTAAAGTACTCAGTTATGATAAAACATACCACATAGTAGCCAAGAAACTCATTTTCTGATAAAAGTTACAAATGAATATTGGGAAAAACAGCCTTCTCCAAACTGATAAATACAAGTGTATGCACTTGTTAAGTGTGATATTTAAATATAATATATAAACAAATACATAAGATGGAGAAGTTATCTTAAAAATTGAAATTATGTAAAAAAACATGATGAATTTGAGCACTGCTTTTCTGAGAAAATATATCGCTTGAAAATATTCAGATAATCATATTTAGGAGCAGGAAAATAAGGCATCATCATTTGTTTCTATGTAAGTTTTACACATTGACTTCTCCCTGCTTCCCTACATATCAGGAGCTCTCTATCTCTTGATCTCTGGTCATACCTATCATAGAAGGATAACACTGTCTCATTCTGGGGAACAGAATGTGAATAAAGTGTATACAATTTCCAACCAGAAGCTTTAAAGACTTCACTTGTGGACCCAAACTCTTTTTCTAGCAAGACATTGAATGTAATGTGAGATATCTTGCAAAAACAGAATTCCATCATCTTGGGTGTTTAATGAGCTGGATGTGGCATAGTTTCCATAAATCATTAACAGGCATGGAGCAGGAAAAAAGTGTAAAGTCTTGTTGCATTAAGTCATTTGTGGGTCTCTTGTTCTGTAATAGAATCTAGTATTTTTATTTTTTTGAAGGGGCCAGGTGGCAAATATTTATGTCTGTGAGCCTTTACACTTTCTCACTCTAAGATCCTGTGTTTATAACAGAAAAGTAGCATTACATACTGCATGAACAGATGAGAGAGGTATTCCAGGAAGACTATCATTACAAAACAGCCATGGGTGGGTTATGGCTAACTAAATAGCAAAGTAATTGATGGCATGTTAATCATATTTTCTGGGTAAGACAAATACATGTGGTTGATTCTAGGTTCCTTAGAGTGAGGAAATTCTCTGTATTGTTAGAAGATACTATATTTTCTTATTACTTTCTTCTACTCCACTTGGCATGCTGTCTGTCATTCAAAAAAACCCTGGTGCCTGGGAACTCAGGTGCTTTCCTGACAGATTTCACCTAGAGTGTGTGGCCTCCACTGCCCTCCCCTCTGGATTCTTTATGTATTTGCAGGAGTTTTCCACTTGCTTCCCTGCCTAGATCTCCCCATCTGACTTCATTTCTTATTCTTCTCTATAGGCAAGATATTGAATAGATCTATATTGAATATAGATCTAATTTTCCATTTATGTTGCTTTTCATATCATTATTATTTGTTTGCTGGGGATTTGGTTGGTTTTGCTTTTATTTTCTTTCTGTTTTTTTTTGTTATTGTTGTGTTTTTTAAATTGTTTTGTTTTGTTACTTTGTGGCTGGACCTCACTATATAGTCTCAGGTGGTCAGAAATTTCAGTGCTGAAATTTGAAATGTGAATGACCACAAAGAGCTTCATTTCTGCTGCTTGTTTTCTGCCTTCTTTAGACTCAGCTCTAGTTAGGACACAGGGGACTAGGCAACAATGCAAAACTTACCATATATGATTTTATAATTATGTAAAAGAATATTTAATGATTCATTTTGCTAGCTGCTTATAAAATTAAATAGACCTCCATAAAAATCCTGGGGATGTAGCTCAGAAGATAGAAAACCTACCAAGCAAGCCTGACAGTTTAATCTTTTATACCACACAAACCAGATATGGTGGTGAACACAAGTAAACCCAATCCTTGGAGGCTGTGAAATTAAAGTCCAAGGTCATCTTACTGTCCCTTGTACAGCACTCAAGTTCAGCCTGTCCTAGAGGCCAGGACTTAAAGAAAAAAAATACCTCCTCATTTAATATTAGGAAGAATTTGTTTTTCTTTCCACTATATGGTGTTATGACAGTCTGGGCTTTAAGAGGATTTCATTTCTTAAAAGGCATAATATTTCTTAAATCTTTGGTAAGGTCAGTTTTTCTTTTAGAAATGACATTTCTGGACCACAATGCTGTCTTAGGATGTGATGCCATTTACTCTAAGCTTCAGTACATGTTCCTTCAGCCATAATCAAAAGAACTCTTCAAACAGAATGCAGACCAGTTTTTAAAGGCTAACTCCTAAAAGGAGTTATTCATTTCAAAAAGAAACTGTTAAAAGGCTTAAGAGTTCCCACAATTTCTATACCAAGCCTCCAAAACTAGAATGGTCCTGCTTAACTACATGATTTTTTTTTAAATCATACTATAAGGGAAATGTAGCTACAATTTTTAATTATATTTTGAATTATTAACAACCTTTTGGTGTTCCCCTAGTTCCTTTTCTGTCATGGAAACTGTAGGTATTAACTGTCTAGACCATGTTTCTAGATTAACTGGTATTATATAATTTGGTTACAGAAGTATGGAGGAAAAAATAATAACCAGTAAGCAAAAGTTATGGAAACTTCTATTCAGAATGACATTTCCAATCTTGTCCAATAGGAATAATAAATTATAATTAATTGCATAAGTGAATAAAAATGTGTTGTTATAAGAGGAAATTTAAATATCAGAAAGTAAAATAGCTTCTCTGAAGTCTATTCTTGTCTAACCACAACTTTTTCTCTGTTTCTTGTATTTGGAGTTTAGAACAAGCTGAACATTTCAGTGTAAGGATAGCATAAATTACATGTAATTTAGGAATACATTTAAAAATGGAGGACATCTGGTTAAACTTATCCCTAAGAATATAAGCCAAAACCTTGATAAAATAAAAGAAAGAGTTTTAATGACCTGGTATTACAGAGTAATCTTGATTCTCTCTATAGCACAGACTTAAACAAGAATGACTGCAAATAGAAGGTCATTCTGGAAGCTGTTGAATCAGCCAGGCAAGAGTGAAGTTGGAAATAATTGATTGGAGTGGAGTTGGAAATAATTGGTTGGCAGACATTTGGAGAAACAATAGACTTAGTGTTTAAAGGGAATTTTAAAGAAATGAAGATGAGTTATTTAATATTATCCATGAATGTTCAGTTTCAGAATGTATAACAGTGAAGAAGGATGTGACATGGAGCCATTGAGATCCAGGACAGGCACCAAAACTACACAGAGAAACCCAATCTCGAAAAACCAAAAAAAAAAAAAAAAAAAAAAAAAAGTACAGTAAATTGTGCAAGAAAAAAAATTCTTGGTGGGTGACCATCAGAGTTCTTGTTTGGTAAAAGAAATTGAAAGATTCATAGCTCATGTTCATGGATGCTATGGAAGGCAGTAGTGGTGGAAAAGAAAATGAGTCTTTATCCATGAAGCAGAAGTAATGAATTAGATAGAACTTTGCCAATTAATTAGGAGCATATCTCAACATGTTTTATATTATCAGTGTTACTAAATGTTTGGAGATTTCTCCCACTGTTAGAGTGGAAATCTCTGAGAGTACTCACATATCTCTCACCACTACACCCTGACCTTCAGAGGGTCAGGAAAGTGTCTCTGTTTTGGATATTGGATTAGAATGGTGGAATAGTTAAAGCAGGAAGGGGATTGCCTATCCAAACTTAAGAATCTATAGCTTGAATCTGGGTCCACCCTAACTATTGTAGATTGAATACCACATTACATCTTCATTCAGAAGATCTCTACCACTCTAACCTAACCCTGTGGACCTTGTTCATTCTTCTCTATGTAATCATAACCTCTGGCAAATTCTTTCTGTGTTGATGCCCCCCCCCACTTTTTTTTTTCCATACCATTGATTGGAACCTATTCTTTCTGCACTGAATTGCATATGCTCTTTGATCAAAGAACAAGCTATTCTAGCTCATCTCTGGAAATGATTGACTCTCTTTCTGAGGAGCATGTAGAACAGTCATGAATCATCCTAATTTAATCTAAGGTAGATTTGATTTGCAGCTTGGCTCTTAGAAGACTTGTTTTATGGTTCACCTTTGTAACTGTACTTAGTAATGCTTTGGAGTTTCCAATGGAAACAGGATTATTTAATCATTTCTTCTTTTCCCCTAAGATTCCTAAAAGACACACTTCTAAGAGCAGGGCTCAGATTCATAGCCTCTCAATAGCTACTTTTTTCTCAGGGTTCAATGCTTGTTAAACACACAAACAAAAACCCAGTTCAAAATTGGCCTTATCAGAGAGGTGTGATGATAATGCCAAGCCCAAGTCTGGGCTGTGTCCTGGCATTCACAGATGGCTACCAAGCATTTGAAATACAGAGGCTGTCAAAATGTGCTCAGCCGCCAGGTGGCGGTGGCACATGCCTTTAATCTCAGCACTCAGGAGGCAGAGCAGGGTGGATCTCTGTGAGTTCGAGGCCAGCCTGGTCTACAGAGTGAGATACAGGAAAGGCACCAAAACTACACGGAGAAACCCTGTCTCGAAAAATTAAAAAAAAATGTACTCAGCCATAAATAAATTTGAGTTTTGAAGAAGTAGACCCCCTACCTAAGGATACATGGATACATACTGCTTTGTTAGTAATCATTTGTTTCATGAAGAAGTGTTAATAATTTGTACACATTAAATAAAGTGGAAGCTATGAGATCTCCATAAGTAAACAAGGGATGCGGGGGAGGGGAGCAATGGAGGGTAGAAGATGGGGGATGAGAACATAAGGGAAAGGAATGGTAAAGCTGGAACAGGGATGGAGTAGGAGAGCAACGAAAGAGATACCATGATAAAGGGAGATATCATGGGGATAGGGAGAAACCTGGTGTTGATTACTGCTACAACCTGGTGCTAGGGAAGTTCCCAGGAATCCACAATGATGACCCAAGCTTAGACTACTAGTAATAGTGTAGAGGGTGCCTGAACTGGCCTACCCCAATAATCAGATTGGTGAATAACCTAACTGTCATCCTAGAGCCTTCATCTAGTAATTGATGGGAGCAGATGCAGAGATACACAGCCAAACACCAGGCCATGCTCCAGGAGTCCAGTGGAAGAGAGAGAAGAGGGTTTCTATGAGCAAGGGGCATCAAGATCATGATGGGGAAACCTACAGAGACAACCCAACCAAACTAATTGGAACTCATGAACTTTGGACCTACAACTGTAGAGCCTCCATGGGACTGGACTAGGCCTTCTGCATAAGCAAGACAGTTGTATAGCTTATTCTGCTTGAGGGGCCTCTGGCAGTGGGATCAGAATCCATCCCTGGCGCACAAGCTAGCTTTTTTGGAGCCTACTACCTATGGTGGGACACTTCACACAGCCTTAAGGCAGGGAGAGGGGCTTGGACTTGCCTCTACTGAATGGACCAGGCGCTGCTGACTCCCCAAGGGAGGCCTTACGATGTTGGAGGAAGATATGAGAGGTGAGAAGGACAGAGGGGTGGGAGCAGGAAAGAGAGGGGGAACCTGTGGTTTGTATCTAAAATGAATAAAAAGTTCCTTAAAAAAAAACCTGTGGCATCTATAATTCACAGGAGGATTTGCATTGTGTTTCTGCTTGGCAGTTTTGTCTTTTCCTCATTTTTTTCTATTTTTTTTAAATTAACTTCTCTAGTTGATATAAAACCAAGACATCTCCATTATTCGTTATGATCCTAATCTTCTGTCTACCTCTATCCACCCTCTTACCTGCTGTGCCCCTTCCTCTTACTAAAAGTTATCTTTCCTGTTAAACACACACACACACACACACACACACACACACACACACACACGCATGCACGCATGCACATATTTATAAGATCCTGAAGAACTACTGAGCTAATGAAACATAGATGGGTGTGATAATAATACTTGAATCTTTTCATTTTTAATACATGAATAAAATGTAATTAGATATATATGCAAGATGTGTATGTGCCTCTGTGTGTGTGCACATGTGTGTGTGTGTGTGTGTGTGTGTGTGTGTACATGGTGTTAGCATGTGTTTCTCCAACATTTTTCTCAATCCCTCTCTACCTTATTTTTTGGGACAGAGTATTTTACTGAACCTAGGTTGTTATTTTGGCTATAAGAGCAAGCTAGTGAACTCCTGAAACCTATAGGTATAGGGAAAAGGGGCTGGCTAAAGAAACCCACCCTTACCCTGGAGCCCAGAACTAGGGAAAGATGGCTCAGACCAGGGCAGAAAGAAACACAGTTTGGCTCAGTCAGATCAGAGCCATCTCTGCCCTTGGCCAACTGATTTGTGAAACCCCCCAATCACAGAGCAGGACAGTAGAACCCTGGGCTGCAAGTCAACCCCTGTTTGACTCCACCCCCAAGACATCCTTTGTAAACTGCTTGGCCTAGTCAGTTAGGAAAACGCTGTTCTCTCCACCCTGGTAGAGGCAGCTACTCTCCTGGAATCCTCCTTTCCAAATAAATCTCTTTCTCAAAAGAGTTTGGGGTGTGAAGACCTTCATTCACTGGTGCACAGAAGAACCTTGCTGGGACATCCCATAATGTATTGAGCAAGGTTTGAGCTGAACAGAAGAACTTCGCTAAGACATCCCATAGTGGATTGAGCAAGAGGGAGCTGAACAGAAGAACCTTGCTAAGATATCCCACAGTGAATTGAGCAAGGGGACCTGAACAGAAGTTCTTTGATGAGACGGCCCTCAGTGGACAGAGCAAGAGAGAGCTGAAAAGTAATACTTTTCTCCTGAGCTGAAAGAGATTGCTACATTTTTGCAATTTCTTAGACCAGAGAAGCAGAGCTCTGCTAGGAAGCCCCCTTAAGTGGGGGCTGAGCAAAGCTCAGCTGTAGTGGCTCTCCAGGAGAGGAGCAGGATAGACCATCCCCCATCACACCAGGTACACCTTGACTTTCCTGAACAGTCAGGATACCCTTCCCTGCTGAAGCAGTTCTAGGTCTGACTTTCCTGAGAAGTCAGAAAAACTTCCCTCCAGGGCTGAACTGTCTCCTAGCAGTTCCAGTCATCAGAGCTGTGCTAAACAGCTCCAGGTGTTCAGGACACCTTCACGGCAGAGTTATTGTTCTGAGCAGCTCGAGATGTCCAGGATACCTTGCCCTCCAGGGCTGAACTGTCACGTTTTGGTGCCAAAATCCAGGACCAAACCCAGAGATGTTGCAACCAATTTACTTACAATAGGTCTCTATAAGTGAAAGCTGGGATTATAAGCATGCACATCTAGCTTTTTATTTAGGTGATGACATGCATACTAAGGTCCTCATGCTTGTACAGCATGTATTCTACCCACTGAACCATCACTCCAGTCTATTACAGAGATTTTTATTTAAAAAGTCTTATTTTTTTAAGTGTATATAATACTACACTTTTCCTAGTGGTCAAGAATGTGGATCAAAACACAGAAACATATCAGTGTTGAAGCAATGATTTCTAGACTTTAGACATTTAAATTATGTATGTATTTTAAATTACATTAAAGAAGACAGGGACGCCACCTGACATCTAGATGCACAGTGACTTCAGTAAATCTTTTTTTACAAGATTTTTGCCTAGGTGTAACTCAAACATGCCTCAGGCTTAATATATTCCCCAGTTCAGTTCTATCACAAATAAAATCAGCTCAGTAAGTGAAAAAATAACGAACAATAATATAATGGAAACCATTCTAAGTCACATGATATACCAAATAGATATGTGTTTTATTAACAAAAGCTTTGGGTAACATACTCCAATTTGTGGAAAATAAAACACTAGGTAACTATCACTGATTTCAAGTTAACAATGACAACAATAAAAATAGTGATAATAGTAATTAATTGTTATTCAGGTTCTCTATTAAGAAAAATTTCAGCATCTGTCCCAATTTTAAAGAAGACATTTTCCAGATAGTATACACTTTAGGGGCCTTATCCTCACATTGTTGACTCAGCTTCTGTGATGGGTATCCAAAGGTAGTAACTTAACAGGGTTTAGAGGATATATATTTATGAGTTTGTCTTTGATAATGCTCCCAGTTGAACAAAGAAAGGAGACCCACTCTGTATGGGCATTTCCGGCCCAGGGGATAGAATAAGTGGACTGAAAAAAGAAAAATGAACTGAGCATTAACACATTTCTCTCTGTAAACTGATATTTTTTTTGGGCTGCCAGTTCACAAAAAAAAAAAAAAATGATGAGGAGACTAACTATTAATTGTGAAAGCTTGGTTGACAGCGTAGGCTGTTTCTAATTAGCTCTTATGACTTAAATTAACCCATTTATATTAATTTACATCCTGACATGTGGCTTGTAGTTTCTTACCTCTCCTCCTGCATGTCCTGTTTCCTCTGTGTCTCCCCTCAACTCCACCTTTCTTCTCAATATTCTCTCTGCCCTGAAAATCTGACATACCTATTGGCCATGCAGCTTTTTCTTAAAATCAATCACAGTGACATATCTTTACATAGTGCAATCAAATGTCTCCTTTTTGTCTAAATAAAAAGAAAAGGATTTAACTCTGACATAGTAAAACTATATACAACAAGAACAATTATCAGTTAAGGATTACATTTAGAATGTCCAGTCCATTCACATTTGCATATTTTTAAAGAAAATACTCCAGTATTTGTTCTACCTCAGTGAATTCAAAGTGTTGTTCCTAATTTACCTTCTATCATAACTAAGAGAAAATATAACTATAACTATCAACTTTTCAACTCCATCAAAGACCTTAGTAAATGAAGTGCATTGCAAGCAACATATAGAAATGACAGAGACATCTAGGTACCTGTACGTTCACTCAAAGTTTCTCTGCAACATTGGGGCATCCAATCTTCAGGCTATAGGCCTAGAATATCTGGCAGACTCTTCTAAGTAGGAATTTTGAAGGACTGTCCTACCTAGTCTTGACAAAGTTCAGCAGTCAGTTCCCTGTGTGTTCTGCAGAATATCTGGCAGACTTTTTTCTAAAGCAGGAATTTTGAATGACTGTCCCACCTTATTTTGGCAAAGCTTGACAATTATGTTTCCTTTGTGTCCTTCATGTCCAGTTTGGATAGCATATTGGCAGCAGTGAAGGCAAGAGAAGTTTCTTGCTCGAATAGCTAGCTTTGCCAAAATGAAAACAAACTCCATATGAAGGTTCTTCGATCACCATCATCCTTTTATGAAGAAGATTGGTGCTGCCAGGAGCAGACATATCTCACTGTCATGAGCAGCCCTATGCTGCGGGATGTTCTGTATGACAAATGTGTTGCTCTGATTGGTCAATAAATAAATCACTGATTGGCCAGTGGCTAGGCAGAAAATATAGGCAAGACAAAGAGGAAAATAAAGCTGGGAAGTGGAAGGCTGACTGAGAGAGACACTGCCAGCTGCCACCATGGCAAACAGCATGTGAAGATGCCAGTAAGCCAAGAGCCACGTGGCAAGGTACAGACTTATGTAAATGGATTAATTTAAGCTTTAAGAACAGTTAGCAAGAAGCTTGCCACAGCCATACAGTTTGTAAACAATATAAGTCTCTGTGTTTACTTGGTTGGGTCTGAGCGGCTGTGGGACTGACAGGTGAGAGAGATTTGTCCTGACTGTGGGCCAGGCAGGAAAACTCAAGCTACAGCCCTATGTTATTAAAATATTAAAATGCCATATTCTGTGAGTGTCTGAAGTGTTTGAAGACCATCTATCTATTTAAAATATGTCTCTGATTGACCTTGAAAATATACCTAACTTTGACCCATACTTTGATGGTTATAGGTGACTATGTACTAATTTGCATTCCTTTATTATTGTAAATAGTTTGTAATGTACCTTTCAAGGACTAGAAATGTACATTACATTGTTAAATGAGCTGTATAGATATAATACCTTAAATAAAAGTAGAAACTTATGTATAGCATATTCTAACAAAAATAACCTTAAATTTGTATCAAAATACATAAATCTATGCCATTGTAAAATATTTAAGACAAGTAGTTCTTTTTAGTTTAAAAGTAGATTTAGTAATTTACCTTTTTATTCTATCAAGTCTAAACTCCCCTTTTCCTTTTCAGAATGAGATCCTTGAATCTAATATCCTTTGTTCAGCATTTTTTGTGACCATTACCAATAACAAATTGTAAACAACTCCCCTAAATGATGAGAAATTTCCATAATCTACTGAATGACTAAAAAACACCCACTGACCTCTTGGAAATGTGGGTGCTGTTCTCCTCAAGACTGCTTCCTGTTGTCTGGGGGTATATACATCTTTGAGGAATCCTGAGAAAACTAGGATAATGTTCAAGTCCTGGCTAGAATAGTCTGTAAGGCTATACCATCTCAGCCATGAGCCTTTAAGCTGCTCTGAGGAAACTGCAACAGAGGCACTCTGATAGGCTGGATCCCTTGGGGAATCCATTTTCAAAGGTGTTTGGTCTCCTTCTTAAGACACAGCCTTTCAAGGTAACATATATATCTCCATTAACACAAGTATGGAATATATAGTATGCACAAGTCAGTTAAAGATAATTTTTTGTTTAAGCAGGTAAAATACACATCACCTGTTTTGTAGGTTTTTAGAGTTTATTTCTTTATGTCTGTAGTCAGGATTTTTAGGGGGTTTCCCTTGATCAAATCTGATCTTCTTTAACCTTGAATGAATCCACAGCCTTTCACTTTCTGTGGAAACAAAAGTGTAACCTCTTCTCCAACACAAAATATTTTTGTCTTCCATTTTGCAGTTAAGACACTCTAAAAATATATAGGTTGTTTTAATTTTGCAGGTTTTTTTTTTTGCTTTTTTGTGATTAAGATTTGGTATTTAATATTGATGGATCTGTATTGTTTTCTTGTTGCTCTCTATGGAGAATTCAATATGAACAATATATGAATAAATAATGCATAAATGCCCATTGTTTCTTTATGCTATAAATATTGGATGGGATTCATATTGTAACTACAAAAGAATCATTTGTAAAGAGTAGTTTAAATAAAAACATGAATATGCATAAATGAAGAACACCAGAGCTTCTGCCTAATGGAAGTCCATAGAAAGACATTACACAGCACTTACATGGAGATTGCAAGTGAGAAACAAAGTGATTTACCCTCTCCAATTCCCAAACATTCTCTGGACAAAGCACCATGGAGAGACTAAACTTCCTATGTGGTGTGTTAAAAGATTTACTCTTAATAGCTGTTTGGTTTAAGTGCTAAGCAATTTTTAGCCATTCAACTTTACTATTGACAAACCAAATTTCTTTTCCTAATCTATCCTGCATTGTTTTTTCCAAGTTTATGACATCACAAGATGGGAGAATGTACTTGTATTTTAGAATGTGATAATTTTCTCCCTCTTACAAACACTAAGTGATAATTTTGCGGTTTTTATAATAGAATGTCTCTCAGCAGTTAGCATTTGTTCATCAGAAATCAGAAACTTCAAAATCAACAAGATGCCATATAGGATCCAGACTCTCTGTGTGTTTTCCATTATTATGTGACTTATCCTTTTTATATTATTTTTATTTCCTTTAAAGACTTTATTTTATTTCTTATATTTTTCTATGATTATCTATATCTTTTTACTTTTCTTTCTTAAATCTATGCACATTTTCAAACACACTGTAACTTGTTAATAGGTTTTTTTTTCCCTTCTGTACCTGCTGTACTGAATATCTGTAACCTTTTTTGTCTGTAACAGCAAAATATTAAACTGCTGCACAGCTTAGCTCATAGTGTGCAGGTGACTCAAGCCTACAGGCAGCACCTAAGAGATGCATCTCTGAAACATGGGCTGCATGAGAGATTGTGGTACTAGGAAGCCACATTTGACTCCACTTTTATGTTTGGAAGCTTTTAAAGGTTTCTTGGGTCTTTTGTGGAAATACATGCCCAATGTTTGGTGCCATTGAATCTGACATTTCTTTGGGCTGCCAGTTCACAAAAAATGACACAGAGACTTCTTCTTAGTTATGAAATCTCAGCTGATAGCTTAGGCTTATTTCTAACTAGCTCTTATAACTTAAATTAACCCATTTCTATTAATATACATTCTGTCACCTGGCTCATGGCTTGTTACCTCTCTTCCTGGATATCTTGCTTCCTCTGCATCTCTGGCCATCTCCGAACAACTTCATTCTTCTTCCCAGCACCCTCTCTGCCCCACAAATCCTACCTAGTTATTGACCATTCAGCTTTTTAAAAACCAATCACAGTGACATATCATTACACAGAATAATTAAATATCTCTCAATATTTAAAAAAAAATCTGTTTCCTGACTATGAACACAATGTGAATGGATGCCTCATGTCCCATAGCCAAAGCAGAAGTCCTTATGATCACTAAGACTGACCTACTGTGATGTAGTGTGTCCTAAAGAATGAGTCTGTATAATCCTTTCCTTATTTACGTTGCTTCATCCTTGTTTTGCCACTGCCAAAAGAAAATAACTAAGACATCTCCCAACTTATCTGCATTTTTTGTTTTATTACTTTCATTGGATCCAAAAAATAAAAAAATGTTGTTTTAAGTGAATAAAATTCAAGCAACACATTGAGCTTAATAAAGCAGAGCCAAAAATAATGAATGGTAAGTGGAGTTTGACATAAATGCCCAGGTCTTCACAACTTTACTTACTGGGAGGTAAATAATTCTGATACAATGTCCTGTCAACCATTCTTCAGACTCTCACACATGCACTGCACCAATAATCACCTGCAGCCATCATTATTCTCTTAGTTGACTAGTGACCTTGTCACTTCTATCTGCGTTGTACACAAGCATCTCATTCTTCTAATTTATGTCTTCACTTCCTAGTAGGAGTAATTGCAATTATATGTTGAAAGTAAATGTGTTCATATTTAATTTTCATTTAAGAAATAGGAGAGCATTTTCACTTGCATTAACTTCATACAAGGGCATTTCCCTTTGCCCTTCAGTGACCCCACTTAGAAATACTTTTGTTGAACCAATGCATAAATGAATTCATTATTTTTCGTGATATATGTATTAAGGACTTGTGTTTTCAGTATGTTAACAAAAGTTTCCTGATATCAGTGCTCCTGAAGGCAATCTCCATCAGTGAGAGCCAACATTCTTGAATGTGTGTAAGTTCCAAACTGAGGAGATAAGGAAAGGAGGCAGAAAGAATGCACGGTGCCAGCTAGAAATGAAGACTGATTCATGAGAATCAGTCAAAAGTGTCTTCCAGAATCAGCTACTCTGTGCTTGCTCTCCTTTGGAAATATGACCATTATAGAGTAAGTTTTACATCCACATGCAGCTATTTATGTGGGACTGGAGATAGAATACAGGCTTCATACATGCTAGATAAGCAGACAGGGACTGTCCACTGGGCAATGAACTGTGCCTACAACTCTATTCACAGTTGTAGTCACAGGGCCCTTGTTACTTTTCATTCAGAGAGTTCTCCCTAAACTACCCAGGATTGACTTGAGCTCACTCTGTGTTTCAAGCAGTCCTTGAACTTGAGATCCTTCTGCTTCAGCCCCCTGGGGATCAGGGACTGCAGGAGGATGTCATTGGGCCTGACTTGGTTGTCTTAAAGTTAGTACATGTGGCACAGTTGCCTAGAGGCAGGAAAGACACTTTTACCTGACTGTCTTCTTTCTATTGTACTTAAATGGTGAGATTTGATAAACAGATAGAAATAAAAAAAAAAACAGACAAAGCAAAGACAATTAAAATTGTTTATAGAAAATAGCTTCCTTCACAATCCAAGTATTAAGCAAACAAATTGCTAAGAGTGGCTGACCTGAATCACCATTGGAGCAAGCACACAGGTTCACAAACCTACTCAGAGAAATACTTTCAACAGCAGTATTCTCACTAAATAAAGAAGGGGAGCCCTTATTTATAGTATCATGTCTTGGGGTCACCATGATCCTGATAGTGATAACAAGGCACAATTCACAAAAGAGAAAATTTTCCTGGATTCCCTGCTACACTGTAATATCATGCCTCTGGGAGCGAACAGTACACATGCCTCGGAACATTAGAAAACATACACAAGAACCATCTCTCCTCAGACATGCAGCCACACATAAAATAAAGCTACCAGAATATTCACAATCATTCTTCAAATTTTTTTTTATTTTACACTGAATGTTGAAGCTTGGTGAATCTTGAAATCAAATGCTGCAAGTCAAGACAGAAGGAATATAAAAATTTAATTTCTTATTTCTTTCCTTTCTTTCCTTTATTTTTATTCTTCTTTCATATGTTATATCCCAACTACAATTTCCCATCACTCCTCTCCTATCAGTCCCTTGCCCACCTCACCTCTCTCCCAGATCAACTTGTTCTCTGTTTCTCTTATAAAAAAGTAAGAGACCAGTCCTCCCTGGAATAGCCATCATCCACCAAACATTGCCTAACAAGATAGAGTAAGACTGGGCACAAACTCATATCACAGCTGGATGTGGCAACCCAGTAGGAGGAAAACGGTCCCAAGCACAGTTAAAAGGGTCATAGACACTCCCCACCACCATTGTTGGGAGACCCAGAAAAATGCCAAGCTACAGAACCATAAGTATATGCAGAGGAGCTAGTTCAGACACACACAGGGTCTGTGTTTGTCGCTTCAGTTTCTCTGGGCCCCTATGAGCCCTGCTTAGTTTATTCTGTGGCCCATGTTTTCATGTAATTCTCATCCAGTATGGCTCTTGCAGTCCTTCCTCCCCATCTTCTATGGGTTTCCGCCTAGTGTTTGGCTTTGGGTCTCTGCGTCTGCTCCCATCAGTTCCTAGATAATGCTCCTCTGATGACAATTGGGCTAGGCACTGATTTATGACTATGGCAGAATAACATTAGTAATCATTTTGTGAACTTTTTCCCCCAAGTTGTGTTTGGCTCAATTCTGGGTTTCTGGGCTTTCCAGTCACTGGTTGGAGACCACCCAAGCAGTGTCAGACATGGGCTCTCTCTTGTGGTATGAGCCTCAAGTTGGACCAATCATTGGTTGACCACTCCCAGAAATTCTGTACCACCATTACCCCAGCACATTTTGCAAGAAGGACAGATTGTAAGTCGAAGGTTTTGTAGCTGGGTTGGTGTCCCAGTCCAATTGCTGGAAGCTTTGCCTGGTTATAGAAGATGGCTAGTTCAGACTCCATATGCCTGAGGAGACTTTGCTACGGTCACTCTTATGGGTTCCAGGGAGTTTTCACTGCACTAGGCTTCTATGTTGCCTCCCAAATGTCCACCAGTTCCAGTTGTCTTTCCAAGTAATCTTTCCCTCTGACTCTCAACCCCTGTCTTATCCCTCCTGTTCCCATCCCTACCCCTACCTCAGTCCACCTGCAAATTCTTCTATTTCCCCTTCCCAGGGAGATCCATGCATCTCCCTTTGAGCCCTACTTGTTACTTAGCCTCTCTGGGTCTGTAGATTGTAGCATGATTGTCCTTTACTTAACAACTAATGTCCACTTATAAATGAGTACATACCATGGTTGTTTTTTGGGAGTCTGAGTTATCTCACTTAGCATGATCTTTTCCAGTTCCATTCATTTGCCTGCAAATTTCATGATGTCATTGTTTTTAACAACTGGGTAGTACTCCCTTATGTGAAAGTACCACATCGTCTTTATCCATTTTCAGTTGAGGAACATCTGGGTTATTTCTGGCTATTATAGATAGAGTTATAATGAATATGTTTGTGTAGCTGTCCTTGAGATAGGATGAAGCATCCTTTGAGCATATGCCCAAGAGTGATATAGCTGAATCTTGAGGTAGATTGATTCACAAATTTCTGAGGATATGCTATATTGATTTCCATAGTGGCTGTACTAGGTTATACTCCAATCAGCAGTGAAGGAGTATTTCCCTTGCTCCATTTCCTTGCCACCATGAGCTGTCACTTGAGTTTTTTTTTTATTTTAGCCATTCTGACAGGTATAAGGTAGAATCTCAGAGTCATTTTAATTTGTCTTCCCTTATTGGTTAACAAGGTTGAACATTTCTACTTGTTTCTCAGCCATTTAAGTTTCCTCCGTTGAAAAATTCTGTTTAGATCTGCACCACATTTTTAATTCAGTTAGTTGGTTTGTGGATGTCTAGTTTCTTGAATTCTTTATATATTTTGGATGTTAACCTCTGTCAGACGTGGAGTGGAGAAAATCTTTTCCCATTCTGTATGCTGCCGTTTTGTCCTATTGACAGTCCTTACCAAAACTTCTCAGTTTCATGAGGTCCCATTTATTTATTGATTGTTCTTAGTGCCTGCACTATCAG
The DNA here is from genome assembly GCF_949786415.1 of Peromyscus eremicus. NCBI lineage: Eukaryota > Metazoa > Chordata > Mammalia > Rodentia > Cricetidae > Peromyscus > Peromyscus eremicus. The sequence goes on from NC_081421.1 coordinate 10,898,008, forward strand.
CCAGCTGTTTAGGAAGGTTTAGGAAGTGGTCTTCTATGCCAATGAGTTCAAGGGTATTCCCCACTTCCTCTTCTACCAGATTCAGTATATCTATTTTTATGTTGAGGTCTTTCTTCTCAAAGCTGATATCCAGTTAGATCAGCACCACTTTTTTTTTTTTCAAGATGGTTTCTGTTTTCTGTTATGTATTTCTGGCTTATTTTTAAAATCAAGAATATGATATCCATAGGTGTATGGATTTGTGTCTGAGTCTTCTGGTCTATTCAATCGATTGTTTTTATGCCAGTATCATGTGGCTTTCATTACTATAGTTCTGTATTAGAGCTTGAATTCAGAGATGGTGATACCTCTGAATTCTTTTAATTATACATGATTATTTTAGCTATCCTAGGTTTTGTTTTTCCATATGAAGTTGAGTGTTGTTCTTTCAAGGTCTATAAAGAATTGTGTTGGAATTTTGATGGGAATTTCTTTAATCTGTAGATTGCTTTTGGTAATATGGCCATTTTACCTGTGTTAATCCAATTGATCAATGAGCATGAGAGATCTTTCCATCTTCTGATATCTTCTTCAAATTCTTTCTTCAAAGACCTGAAGTTTTTGTTGTATACATCTACTTGCTTGGTTAAGGTTAACCCAAGATGTTTTATGTGTGGCTATTGTATGTGTTGTTTCCCAGATTTTTTTATCCTTCTGTTTGGCATTTGTATATAGGAGGGCTACTGATTTTTTTTAGAGTTAATCTTGTATCCAGACACTTCACCAGAGGTGATATCAGTTGTAGAAATTCCCTCATAGAAGTTTTGGGGTGTCTTGTTATGCTATCATATCATCTGCAAATAATATTGCTTTGATTTCTCCCTTTCAATTTCTAGCCAGTTGATGTCTTTCAGATGTCTTATTGCTCTAGCTAGAACTTCAAGTACTGTATTGAATAGATATGGGGAGTGTGAACAACTTTATCTTATTTCTGATTTTAGTGGAATTACTTCGAGTTTCTCTCCATTTAATTTGATGTTGGTTATAGGCTTGTTGCATATGCCATTATTATGTTTATATATGTCCCTTGTATCCCCAAATCTTTCCAAGACTTTCAT